>NC_079516.1:28626875-28726042 GCF_000801105.2 Raphanus sativus
GGCTAGCCCCGTTCTGGCTTGGGTCGTCAAGCGGCTAGTCTTCGTGCGTAAGTTCTAGGCCTCCGGGTCGCCAGGAATCCGTGTTTTGTGACTTTCCGAGATCCCGCAAACAAAACTCCTTTTCCTGCTCCAAGATTTCGAAGAACCCATAAGACGTCAACGGACAGGAAGACTTCGTATAAAACGGTAATGGTTATCTTAAAACACCATTCGCCTCAGCAATGGATCGAAGATCTTCCGAAAGACTCGACATCCAAGTGTTGGCTAGCCCCGTGCTGCCTCTAGGCGCCGGACGACTAGCGCACCCGTACTGCGCTGGTTGTCGGGCGTCACAACATTCGTCAAGCACGGCCAATCCTCGTAAAGATTGACCCAACGACTATCCAAATAAATCACATAAACTATCGCCCGGAAACATTCCGCGATTTCTAAAAGCCCATAGTCCTTTATGGCATAAGAAAAACAAACTTCAAAGCACTGCGAGACGTCGCTTCGTGCCTGAACATTCGTTTTTCGATTAAAACCTTCATACGCCTTCTAAACGGCATCATATCGTTGTTGCTGATCACAACAAACGAACTCTAACGTCCTAAACAGACAAGCCACCTAAGGGTAGGCTCTTTTACATCCGACAAGGATCCCATAGCGCGCTATACAAAAAATCCAAATTTGGTTCAGCACTTCGTCAAGGAAGTAGCTCGATTTGTGCCCAGACAAATCATATAAGCCGATACCACTTCGCGGATTTTAAAACGGTACGAATCAGGTTAAAATCACAAACAGGCAAAACGAAAGCCGATTTGTCATCGCACAGCCTCAGTCTGAGAGTAAACCTAGGTCTTGCCCTAAACCCAGCCTTGCTGGTATCTTAACATCTCATAGGCAAAGCGTCAACGACGCGAGATCCCAAAACTTGTCTCTTCACTCAAGTCTGTACGTTTTCACGAATTTTCGCGTAAATCGTAAACCGCAAGAAAATCTCGCTTTGTACAAACGACGGATACGGTGATCATCAGGGAGGCAGGAATGAGACGACAACTCACACCCTGTCCCTCTAACTTCGATAGACAGAAGTTCTGAAAACGCAACATTAATATTTTATAAAGATTGAGCCGCAGAGTTCAACAGATGCCCTGAAAAAGGCCGGGATTCGAAGCCACCAACAGCCGGTCCCGCAAATACACATCATCGCCTCTTAAACGGCCGAAACACAATCAAAATAAAAATCTCTAAAGGGATTATAAACCTAGACGCTCCCCGGAGCATCACCTTCATCCTCAAAACTCACCCAAAGTAGGAACGGTCTCACCGTCACCTCCATTGGTCGCACCACTGCTGCATGTCTCATATGCGCCGGCTTCGCGATCCTTGACTGCGTGGTCCTGGTCCTCCGAACCCTCCGAATGCAGGACAAGGGTGCACACGGATTTCAGACCAGCAAGAATCGAGTCGAAGTTGGGCAACGAACTCACGGTCTTCCCGACGTCACGTTCGAGATCGCCAATCAAAGGTGATGTGGATTTCCGCAACAAAATACTCTTAGCCAAATATTTCGATTTTCAACTCATAATCTTCCACCCGCAAGATCGTTTCCGCGTCTTACAGGCTGGGGGGCTAACTGTTGGGGTCAAAAACGGTTATCTCGAAATCAACGGCTAAAAATATTTATCATGCGCGGACTTTCCATAAAACAAGCGTCGAAACCAAGACAAGTCGTACAGCTTAAAAAACCTATGTTAAAGTCGATCGTTCTTGTTTTACACGATAAACTTTACGAGAAAACCAACTCAGATTTAGTCGCGTTATAACGCGTTATAATCAAAGGTTTACTTCAAAGAGCCCGTTCTCTCAAACCGTGAGGACCCAGAGAACGATCAAGATATCAAATCGAAGCCCTCGTCGAGACGCACGTGCTGATCCTGGCCGGCGGCGGCTAGCCCCCGTGCTGGTCCTGGCCGCCGGGCGGCTAGCCCCCGTGCTGGTCTTGGCCGCCGGGAAACTTCAAAGAGCCCGTTCTCTCAAACCGTGAGGACCCAGAAAACGATCAAGAATATCAAATCGAAGCCCTCGCCGAGACCCAGGTCGCCGGGCGGCTAGCCCCCGTGCTGGCCGTGGTCGCCGGCGGCTAGCGCCCGTGCTGGCCGTGGTCGCCGGGCGGCTAGCCCCGTGCTGGCCGTGGTCGCCGGCGGCTAGCGCCCGTGCTGGCCGTGGTCGCCGGGCGGCTAGCCCCGTGCTGGCCGTGGCCGCCGGCGGCTAGCGCCCGTGCTGGCCGTGGTCGCCGGGCGGCTAGCCCCGTGCTGGCCGTGGCCGCCGGCGGCTAGCGCCCGTGCTGGCCGTGGTCGCCGGGCGGCTAGCCCCGTGCTGGCTTGGGTCGTCGGATGACAAGCTTCCGTGCATAAGTTCTAGGCCCCGGCCGTCAGAAGTCTGTACTTTGCGTCTTTCCCAAGTTTTCACGGAACGAATCTTTGAGATTCCGCGTACAAAACTCCCGCTCTTACTCCAAACTAAGATCGTCGGAAACACTTCGGAAACTCGTAAGATATCAACGGGAAGGAAGATCTTAAATTCTTAGTGCGAAACAGTGATGGTTATCTTAAGGCACCACTCATCTCAACTCTACGAAGGATTGAAGATCTTCCGAAGAAATCGTAGAAAACAACGGAAGTCCTAGAAACGGCCCGAAAGGGACCAAACACGATCGGACAGTCCGTTTACGTTATCTAAGATAGATACGACGATTTACGTTTATCTTTACATAACAAGATAAATGATAAATTTCCGGAAGCATAAATGTCAAGTTTCCCGAAGATAAATGTCAAGTTTCCCGATAAACATGGAGGCCGACGAAAATGGAAAGAAGCCCGCCTTGCGGCCCAGAAGGAGAATAGACCGTCATAAGAAGGAGTATATAAAGGAGCTTTGGGAGAGGAAGAAAGGCAGAGCGAAAATCATTAAGAGAGCAAAAAATCCTAGAGGGAAAGCAGATCCGAGATTTTAGACTGAGGGAACTTAGAACTTAGGTGGTTAGACTAGCAAGGCATGACCTAGGACGTCTGGCCGCCTCTCGTTCTGCCTTCATCTTGTCCGCAGACTTCTGTTCCTTCGGAAGAATCTAACAATTCTTTTACTCAGAGTTCCGCACATAGAAACCCTAGGCGTTATTCTCGACACGCCCGTTTCTATGACAAACGCTCGTACTAGACGAACTCCGCTAGGCAGTTCGATCTCTTGTTCAAATCTTTCCAACTGAACTACGTCCGACTTGATCCTCGAAAGGGGTACGTAGGCAGCCTTCCTTAAGGTCCAGTCTCAAATCTTAATCGCAGACTCATGTCTCTCTCGGAAGGATCTAACAATCCTTTTACTTAGAGTTCCGCACATAGAAACCCTAGGCATTATTCTCGACATGCCCGTTTCTATGACTAACGCTCGTACTAGACGAACTCCGCCAGGCAGTTCGATCTCTTGTTCAAACCCTTCCAACTGAACTACGTCCGACTTGATCCTCGAAAGGGGTACGTAGGCAGCCTTCCTTAAGGTCCAGTCCCAAATCTCAATAAAACATTTCCGCATTTATTTGATCACTTGTCGTTGGTTGTCGCAGAGAATCCGGACCTTCAGGGAAAGTTAGGTTTACTTAGCTTTCCTCCGTTTTACTTAATCAAAATCGACAGTGTGAATTTCGGTTCCCACACTATCTATTATGCGAGTCGCACACTCGACGAAGCTCAACGGAATTACTCTACCACAGAAAAAGAACTACTAGCAGTAGTTTATGCTTTCGAAAAATTCCGCCAGTACTTAGTTGGAGCCCATGTTATAGTTCACACTGATCATGCTGCTATCAAATACTTAATGCAGAAGAAAGATGCTAAACCAAGACTCATAAGGTGGATTTTACTACTCCAAGAATTCGATATTGAGATCAAAGATAAAAGAGGAGTAGACAATGGAGTCGCTGATCATCTTTCCCGAATTCGAATTGAGGATAAAGTTCCTATAGATGATTACTTCCCTACAGAGAATATCGCTCTTTTAGACACGTCGTTCATAGGTCACATATCGCTCGAATCTGACGGATTATTGGACGAGCCTAATAACAAATTGTCAACCGACATTACTGATACAGGATCAATCGTAGCTATCAGCAACAAAATATCACGAGAACTTATTGACATACCAGTTAAAGTTGCATGTAATGCCTTGAAGCACAATGCATCTGATGTCTCTCTACAAGAAGCAAATGCGATTGGACAGAACATCAAAGACCGACCATGGTATGCCGATATAGTTAACTATTTATCCGCCGATTTTGAGCCAGAAAATTTGAAAGTCTATGAACGGAAGAAATTCTTTCGTGATGTTCGGAGATATCATTGGGACGAGCCTTATCTCTACAAGCACTTTTAAAACAGTCTCCAAAATTCTCCAAGCAGGATTTTGGTGGTCAACAACTTTTCGCGATGTTCACGCTCATATAGCACAATCCGACAGATGTCAGAGGAGAGGAAAAATAAGCAAGAGACATGAGATGGAACAAAACTTTATCTTGGAAGTAGAAGTCTTCGACTGTTGGGGAATAGATTTTATGGGCCCTTTCCCATCTTCTTATGGAAATAAATATATCCTAGTCGCTGTAGACTACGTTTGAAAATGGGTTGAGGCAGTTGCTTCTCCAACAAATGACGCATCTGTAGTTGTCAAACATTTCAAGAGCATTATCTTTCCGAGATTTGGAATTCCTAGAATAGTCATTTCATCAACAAAGTTTTTGACCGATTACTTGAGAAGAATGGTGTCCACCATCGTGTCGCTACACCTTATCACCCACAAACCAGTGGTCAAGTGGAAGTTTCGAACCGACAAATCAGAAAAATTTTAGGGAAAACTGTTTGAATAGATAGAAAAGATTGGTCTCGCAAACTAGACAACGCCTTATGGGCATATCAGACCGCTTACAAAACACCACTGGGAACGACACCCTTTCATTTATTTTATGGGTAATCATGCCATTTACCAGTTGAACTGGAGCACAAGGCAGCCTGGGCAACCAAATTATTAAATTTTTATATCAAGCCAGCTGCCGAGAGACGTTTAATTCAGCTTAACGAGCTCGATGAAATACGACATTTGGCATAAGAGAATTCGAAGTTATATAAGGAACGAACAAAAGCTTATCACGATAAGAAGATAATATCTAGACACTTTGAACCGAACGACCAAGTTCTCTTATATAACTCCAGATTAAACCTTTTTCCTGGAAAACTGCGATCTTGTTGGTCAGGACCTTTTACCATCAAGGAAGTAAAACCTTCCGGAGCACTGACAATCATTAGTGAAGAAGGCGATGAGTTCACAGTAAATGGGCAGCGAGTAAAGCATTATTGGGCCAAACCACCAGACATAAAGCCCCTTCCGCTTCTACCACCCCGTGATAACTAAATACAGTTATCCTAAGTCGTGCTAAAGACTTTAAACTAAGCGCTGAATGGGAGGCAACACATTTTTCTTTTTATCTGCATTAATTTATTTTTAATTGCATTTTCATTTTAATTTTCATCCTTATTTTAATTTTATTTTTCTTTTCATTTTCATTTTTATTCTTCTTTTTATTTTTATTTTTATTTACATTTTTATTTTTATTTACTTATTTTAGTTAGAAATTTTATTTATTAATCATTTTGTTTCAATTATTTTCTAAGCATTTACTTTTACAATTGCATTAAAATCGATCGATATCAACCGTGTTGTATCGATCGACACGGGGATGTCGAGGCAAATTCTAATTTAACTCGACATCCGCCTCTTCTTCTCTTATTTCGCAAACCCTAGCCGATTTCTAAAACCCCTTTTCTCTCTCGTTTCTTGACGATTTCAATCGATTCTTCGCCCTAAACCACTCGATTTCAAGTTCTCCATCTGTTTCCATTAGCTATTCTCTCATTCTCCAAGGTATTGATCAGAAATTCTCTTTGGATTGAAGCTTTAGGGTTTGGGTTTTGAAATGGGTGAAATCGGGTTGATTTGGTGCAATTCTAGGTTGGTTTAGATGTTTAAACTGATTATCTAAGTTCTAGGATAGTTTGTTTTGCTCCATTCCTCTCTTTCGATTCGTTTTTCGTATGAACTGTTGAATTGCAGGTTTCGCGAGTCGTTATCGATCGACACAGACTCTGTCCTGTCGATCGATATACGACTTCCTGATGAACACCGATTTGCTCTATCGATCGACACACCCGAGTGTGCATTGGTCGATATGACCCTTTCTTGCGAACCAATGCTAACTTCACGTTTTACTTTTCTTTTCAGATGAGCACGGATTCGGACACTGAGAGAGAGCGCATGACAAAGAGGAGGAGTGATCCCGCTGGCCCTTCACACCGCCGGCAACCACGAGTCCCGAGGGACGACGAGAGGCCTCCATGGCCACGTGATGATAAGACCCCCATTGAGTACAGAGAGGGTCACGACTTCTCGGACCCGAGGAAGGTCATCTCCAGCAGCGAGTGTCTCGAGAGAGAGCTCACCGAACAGTGGGATGACTTCGACAGCTTGCACTACAACACCTGGCTCGACGTCGACATCGAGCCCACACGCTTCATTGACCCGGAGGTCACACAAAAGATGCGGATCCAGGATGATCTGTATGCGATGATTGCTCAGCTCGGCTTGGGCACCATAGCCACGCACGCCTACGACCTCCACGTCCCGTTGGTCCGTCAGTTCATGGCCTCTGTCCGTCTCACCTACCGCAACGACATGCCTAAGATTGCGGGCGACGGCGTTCTCTCTTTCTTTGCGAGGGGGAAGAGATACTCTCTCACCATCCCCCAGCTCTGCGGCATCTTTGGTTTCGAGGAGGATGCCACATCTTGCAGGTTCTCGCCTCTTCCAAAAGCGAGCAACTTTTGGGAGATCATAGGCACAGGAAGCTGGAGCGGCGCAGCGACTCAGTCAGATGTTCGTCACCCGGCCCTCGCTACTTCCTACGGGCTATTGCCAACACTTTGTTGTGCAAGATGGAGCCCAACAAGGTGCGCCTACATGATCTCTCACTGCTCTTTTCAGCGGTGAACGGACTGGTCGATCTCTCTCACCTCGACACTGCTGGGCTGGTAGTCCCCAACCTTGGAGCTCTCTTCGCCGAGCATCTGATCTCGCTGAAGAAGAAACCCTTCTCGGGTTCGGGAAGGAAG
This sequence comes from Raphanus sativus, assembly GCF_000801105.2. Lineage (NCBI taxonomy): Eukaryota > Viridiplantae > Streptophyta > Magnoliopsida > Brassicales > Brassicaceae > Raphanus > Raphanus sativus. Next base: position 28,634,072 of record NC_079516.1, read on the forward strand.
AAGGAGTGCGTGGGAAGTCTTCTCACACCGATCTTTGAGTTCTGTGGTGTCCGTCTGGACAGGAGTACCGCGGACCGCCGCCATCGCTTCATGGACGAGCAGCATCTGATGAACTCTGGTTGGCTCAAGGAGAGTCTTCTCAGGTTCTTCAGGATTGACCGCCGCTACTGTATGTTTCAGCTCTCGCCTGCCTCGATCACTGACTTCGACCACCAGGTTGACAGGATCCGGTTCAGGCCGGACGAGGAGTTCCTATTGGATCTCACCACCGAGTCTCGCCAAGCACCGATGGAGCGTGGTGCTGGAGGATCGCAGGCAGCTCCCCTTCTTGACTTCCCCGACATCCCAGACATCCCGATGCCTGAGGCGGACTTTCACAGGACGGTCGTGAGTGCTCTTCGAGCCATCTGGGCTAGAGTCACGCGACCACCATGTGAGAGCAGGAGGAGTGTCAGAGCATCAGCCCCAGGACCATCTCACCAGTACCAACAGGAGGAGGACGAGGAGGCCACCGACTAGCCTTCTTATCTCTTCTCTCTATCTTTCAGACTTTTTATTTTTTATTTTATGTTTCGGATTTGCAGGATTTATGTTTTTGATATACCATGGATTTTACCCGTTTTTAACCATGGTATACTAGAATTTTATTATATATTTAATCTGTTTTCTAGCCTGTTAGGTATGTTTTCAGGTTCAGGAGCATTTCGTGAGAAAGTGATGTTTTTGGAGCATTTTGGAGTACAAGAGATGATACATCCGAGTTGACCATTCAAGACCAAGTCGGAAGTCAACATTACGATAAGAATCGATCGATACTCATCCAGAGTTGTCGATCGATGTAGATGAGAAGATCCGCGTACTAGAAGATTATAATCGATCGATACACATCCAGTGTTGTCGATCGATATCGAGGACGAAATGGTTTAGCCGACTACTTCACCAAGACTTCACCAAATTACGAGATTGCCCCTGACGAGTTTTTAACCTAATGGAAATGCTTAAATATTCCTGCTAAGTGTTTTTGATGGCAACTTCGAGAGAAGCAAGCTTTATACAAGTCTTGAGAGGCAAAGCAGAGAGTGTGAGAGAGAGACTAGAGTTTTATTTGTTTTGAGAGATTGGAGAGATTTCTCATCTCCTTTTGTATTTCTACTTTATTCTATCTATGCAATTCTTTCATCTATCCATTGTCATGAATTGCTTAGCTATTTCTGAGTAGTCTACTTGTTAGATCTAGGGTTTAAATAGGTTTGTGGGATTAGCCCCAAACTATAGTTGCTAAGTTGTGATACTCATCAAGTGGATTGCACCCTATGCTTGTTCTAGATTAGCTAACTAGAATATAGATCACTAGGATATTTGATTATCTTGAATTATCCATTTGAACTAGTTTCTCTCCTGTTGAGAAGAGCGAAAGCCCTCCTTGAGACCTAGTGTTCATTATCGGCTCACGCCTAGGCATATCTAGAAGCCGTCGATCGTTATTCCGACAGGTGAATCGCTCGCCGAGCGAAAGGTGTATCGGTCGGTATCTTTAAAGGATGTTGATCGACTCTTTTTCTGTGTCAACATAGGACAGTTGAGGCCAGAGATCTAGATTATTTAACCAGTGAGTCATCACTAGAGTTAATTGACTGAGTTCTATAGTATCATGCAAGCAACTTGTTAAAGCATTTATAAAAATTATAATCTCCATTCCAGAATAAAATCCCTAAGTCTAGCACTATTTATTACATTTAAACAACCCATCATATTGTTAGTTAGAGCAACTACCTTACTCATTTTAGGAATTGCTATTTTTATTTCCATCATATAAACCAACTTCACCTAGGATTGATTAGTAGATTTTATTTAATTGGTTCCCTAACTCCTCGTGATTCGATCCCTAAGTACTACAGTTGTACCTCTTATTTGAGAGAGTAAGCTCTACTGGGTAATTTGAGCACTATCAAATTTGGCGCCGTTGCCGGGGAGCTTTGATCGCCATTAGATTTAATCTTATGAATCTTAGGTTTTTCTTTTTACTCCCTTTCTGATTAAATTTTTCTTGTCTTTTCAGGTACATGCCCAGTACCAGAAGCAACAGGGGAAATCAACTATTATTCTCAGAGGATCCTGCACACTTGGAACGCTCAATCCGCAAAGACCTACGCTCCGCATCGATCAACAGAACCGCAGTACCGTCGACTGATACGCACGTTCATCCGTCGACCGACACTCAGACAGCACCGTCAACCGATACCGTTCGCCGATCCACATCGTTCGATACTACTCACCGTACATCGATCGATACTACTCTGCGAAGCATGGTTGCGATTGTTATTCTCACGCAGGGCGAGAATGGAAACCTGTATGACCAAGATAGTCATCTGCGTAATGCAATAGGTCAGAAGCTAGATGCACAGGGAAACATAATCCATGAGCCTGAAGCTGAGGCTACAGGAGAAGCTCAAACACGATCGTTGGCAGACTACAATCGTCCAGACGAGTACTACACCAACAGATCAGCTATTCGACTTCCAGAGATTCAGAAGCCGAACTTCGAGCTCAAGCCTCAGTACTACTCTCTCGTGTCTCATATACCTTATTCTGGGCCATCACACGAGCATCCTATGGACCATCTGGAGAGGTTCGAGGATCTTATCGCTGCTATTCGTATGGATGGAGTCCCTGAGGACTACCTACTTTGCAAGCTCTTCAAATACTCACTAATTGGAGAAGCTTCACACTGGCTCAAGCAGCTACCTACAGGATCACTGACATCCTGGGCCGACATCAAAAACGCCTTCCTGCGTAATTTCTTTTATGAGGCACGCGCTGAAGACTTAAGGAGCAAAATCGTCACTTTCGCGCAAAAGCCTAGTGAGACTTTTAAAGACGCGTGGATCAGATTTAAGTTCTTCCAGCGAGACTGTCCACACCATGGATTCAGTGAAGTGCAGCTGCTAAGCACTTTTTACAGAGGTATCGCCTTGAGGTATCATATGGCTCTTGATACTGCTAGCGAGGGGAACTTCAACACTAGGAATCCAATAGAGGCTGTGAGACTTATTGAGAACCTAGCCAACAGCAGCAGCACCAAGAAAACTGACTCTGACAAGAAGAAATCGGTTGCAGCCATCGGGGAAGACCAGATGAATGAAGTCAGAGCCAAGATAGATGCTTTACATGCATTTCTTGGGCAGCCAGTGTGCTCAGCTGAAGAAGGAGAGGCTAGAGAAGATGATACAGAGGAAGATATGAACTACATTGGAGGTACTGGATTTCAGAGATATGGAAACCAGAGTGGAAACATAAACTTTTTTGGCAGTGGTCAGAAGAGTAACTACAACCAGAGTTCACAGTATCAGAAACCCTTCACCAACACCAGGAACTACGGCAACTCAGCTTACCAGAACCCACCACCACCCACCCAGGAGAGTAAGTTTGATGCCATTATTGATAGAGTTCTAGAACGTCAGCAGAAGCTTACAGTAGACTTCAATGGGAAGATTGACTCGGTCTTCAACAATCTGACCACAAGGATAGACACCATTTGCATTCAAGTTAAGAAACTTGAGACACAGATTGTCTAGACTGAAGACTCTATCAGGAGAATTGGTACTTCTAAGGAAGTAGGGGAAGGAAATAGGAAACACCACGTGAATGCCATTATAGATGATGATTTATGGCAAGTGGTGAAACATGAGAAGCTACAAGAAGGAGACTTCCAAGTGGAAAGTACATTAAGTTTCGGTGGATCACAATGGTGTCGATCGACACCAACTACTCCACATCAATCGACACCAACGATGTCATTTCCGGATACGACTGCAGATTGCAACGCGGTTAGGATATTGACACATGCTGAATTCACAGCTTCGCATCCTCACCCACCCACCCACATCTACGAAGATATCGACCGACGAGACGAGCCACTCATTGATCGACACAAAGATGAGAAATGTATCGATCGACCCTTTTCTCCACCTATCGATCGACACGCACCTCTCACATACTGAGTGCAACTACCATCGATAGACAACAACCGAATCAATGCACTCAGACCCACACCGAAACCACAAGCTAACCCTACAGAGACTACTGGTAACCCTTCAGACACTACACCTACATCAGAGGGAACTGAAGGAAGAAGGTTAAGGAGTGGGAAGGAGAAGATTCCTAAGAACCTTAAGAGGGAAGCTAATGAAAAGGAGATTGATGGTTTCATTAAGAGAGTTATCAGAATCCCACAAAAGAAACCTTTTGAGGAGGTTTGCTTACATCAATACACAAATGGTTAAGCAAGAGGATCGATCTTCTACAGAAAGAGCTAGCATCAATTCGCAAGAAAGATCAGGATCAGAATGCTACTTTTCCATCGATAGACACACAGTCCTCACCGTCGATCGACACAAGGTTCACAGTACTGGAAGATAGGATGAAAGCATACGAGAAGAAGCATGACAATTTCAGTTCATCTATCCTGCGATACCAGGATACACTGTCACAGCAGCTAAACGAGCTACAACAAGACATGAGCATAGTTCAAGATCATCTTGGTCTTCGTGACAGAAACGCGACATCGATCGACATGCCTAGACCAATATCGATCGACATCGAGCCACCAGCGAAGAGAGCATGCACTACAGCAGAAATCGATGAGATCAAACATGAGCTGTACGAAGCTATGGATGCTATGGAGAGGAGACTCAACGGGACCTGTGATAACATTGATGACACTGTCAATGAACGAGTGAACAGCCTATGCAGAACTACTCGCCAAATGAAGGGCGATATACGTGCTCTGCAGTACCAAGGACAGCACTCACAATCGATCGACACAGGTGAAACTGAGTCGACCGACAGAACTCTCAGCGAAACAACCGACGCGCATCTAGTAGCATCGATCGACACCGAGTCCTTAGCAGACCGAGATCAGTTAATTCATAACAAGATTGATGCATTACAGAATGAGCTGAGGGAGTTGTCCGTATACACCTACCAGACCATCGACAGGAAGGTTGGCAACATCGAGTACATTGAGAATTCTGTGAGGAAGCTTCAAGATACAGTCCTCAAGATAGATAAGAAACAGCTACGATCAGATAATGCCACAAGAAGGTTCGCTGCCACATGGTTCAACAGTAGGCAACACAAGATTGATGATTGCTATCCAGTAATCAGCAGTTTCTGCACCCCCTGAGTCACACACCTACCACAGTCAAGCTAAATGACTATAACAAAGCGCTGAGTGGGAGGCAACCCACTATTAGATTTTCTTTTATTTTCCTTTATTTTATTACTTTTCATTTTTGCATTTATTTTTTCGGATTTATTTTGCAGTTTTTATAAGATCCGAGTAGAATGATGATTCCGTCGACCGGCACGTACCATTCATATCGCTCGACACAACACGACCATTACTAACGATCGACGTACACCACTACGAATCGATCGACATCTTGTCGATCAGGTTTAATCGTTCTAACTTGTTATATTTATTTATTATGATTTATTTTATTTACCTCAGTCCGGCTGTGTTACACTGGGACAGTGTAATTTAAGTCTGGGGGGAGTTTACTAATATGTGTTTTTATTTTGGTTTTTATTTAAAATGTTTTTCAAAATTATTTTTCATATAAGTATTAAATAGAAACATTGATATAGATTTATATTTAATTGTCTGACCACTCTTTAGCACCATTCTAGATTACTGATTGCAGATAGTACTAAAGATGCTAAAGTGGATCAACCTGTCATCTATATACACTAGCTAAGATTGTTTGAAGGAACCAAAGCTGACCTCCAACACTAATACTGACTTATTTGCTTGTCTTGGGGCTTGGAAATCACTGGATCGGAATCCTCTTACAAGTCTGGAAGGTAAAAAGTCTGTGTGTTTCTGGTTCCCTTCCATCTCTCTCTTCGGCGTCTCAAAGATCTAAGTTTATGTTATAAAAGATTGAAATGATTTCTTGAGAGGCAGAGGGGTAGGAGTGTCTCCTGCGACCCCAGTATTCTAAATCTCAAGGATGATCACACATTGTGGAAACGAGGGATAGGTAAATTACCAAAGACCCCATTATTCACTACACTTTGTCAGAAATGTTGAGTTACAATGCAAATGTCAATGAGATAGACTAGATGATCTTTGTGGCATCGAAACCTGTTGAAATTGAAACTAATAAGAAATTCAGAGAAGAGAGATGAGGGGAGAAAGGGATCAGAGAAGACTACATGTGTGTTCAGATACTTGTTTGAGTTGAATCCATGTGTCCTTTGATCGATACTCCCAAGGTAAAGCCTGCACTTTTATTTTATGTTAAGAAATGAGGTTAGTAGAGGGGAATGTGAGATGAGATTTGCTAAGTTGTTGACTAGATGAGTTTGGTTGCTAAGCTAGGATAAGGCATAATGAACTTATGTGATTAGGATGTTTAGATATGAATTGCAAACCCATAGAGTGATGACTTCAATATTTTGAATCTTTGAGTTCCTACTGTTTTCAAACATTTTCCAAAGACTACTGTTTTTACTTGAGGACAAGCAAAGGAGTAAGTCTGGGGGAGTTGAAATACCATGGATTTTACCCGTTTTTAACCATGGTATACTAGTATTTTATTATATATTTAATCTGTTTTCTAGCCTGTTAGGTATGCTTTCAAGTTCATGAGCATTTCGTGAGAAAGTGATGTTTTGGAGCATTTTGGAGAACAAGAGATGATACACCCGAGTTGACCATTCAAGACCAAGTCGGAAGTCAACATTACGATAAGAATCGATCGATACTCATCCAGAGTTGTCGATCGATGTAGATGAGAAGATCCGCGTACTAGAAGATTATAATCGATCGATACACATCCAGTGTTGTCGATCGATATCGAGGACGAAATGGTTTAGCCGACTACTTCACCAAGACTTCACCAAATTACGAGATTGCCCCTGACGAGTTTTAACCTAATGGAAATGCTTAAATATTCCTGCTAAGTGTTTTTGACGGCAACTTCGAGAGAAGCAAGCTTTACACAAGTCTTGAGAGGCAAAGCAGAGAGTGTGAGAGAGAGACTAGAGTTTTATTTGTTTTGAGAGATTGGAGAGATTTCTCATCTCCTTTTGTATTTCTACTTCATTCTATCTATGCAGTTCTTTCATTTATCCATTGTCATGAATTGCTTAGCTATGTCAGAGTAGTCTACTTGTTAGATCTAGGGTTTAAATAGGTTTGTGGGATTAGCCCCAAACTATAATTGCTAAGTTGTGATACTCATCAAGTGGATTGCACCCTATGCTTGTTCTAGATTAGCTAACTAGAATATAGATCACTAGCATCTTTGATTATCTTGAATTATCCATTTGAACTAGTTTGTCTCCTGTTGAGAAGAGCGAGAGCCCTCCTTGAGACCTAGTGTTCATTATCGGCTCGCGCCTAGGCATATCTAGAAGCCGTCGATCGATATCCCGACAGGTGAATCGATCGCCGAGCGAAAGGTGTATCGGTCGATATCTCTAAAGGATGTCGATCGACTCTTTTATGTGTCAGCATACGACAGTTGAGGCCAGAGATCTAGATTATTTAACCAGTGAGACATCACTAGAGTTAAGCGACTGAGTTCTATAGTATCATGCAAGCAACTTGTTAAAGCATTTATAGAAATTATAATCTCCATTCATGAATAAAAGCCCTAAGTCTAGCACTCTTTATCACATTTAAACAACCCATCATATTGTTAGTTAGAGCAACTACCTTGCTCATTTTAAGAATTGCTATTTTTATTTCCATCATATAAACCAACTTCACCTAGGATTGATTAGTAGATTTTATTTAATTGGTTCTCTAGCTCCTCGTGATTCGATCCCTAAGTACTACAGCTGTACCTCTTATTTGAGAGAATAAGCTCTACTGGGTAATTTGAGCACTATCAGTTTTAGACTTATTTATGTTTTTATGCTTTTGAACTATTTCGTATGTTTAATTTTCTTTGTGTTTGGACTGACAACAGAGCTAACTTGAGAGCCAAGCTAGACGAGTGTGTTACGTTCTAATACACTATCACTTGGTTGATATTTCTGGTATAGCTTCTTCGATTTGGGCAATAAAATCGCTGTTTTAAAACAAAATGATCATTAAAGTGTATATATGTGTGGTAAATTTTAACAGCAAAAATAATTTTAGTTACCTTTCAAATAATTCAATCTCCTCGCAGTTAAGGAGTATATATGTGTGGGCACTATGAACGTCTTCTGAACTCGAACACCTAACTTCTTTCAGTTTTCCACCTAGACGTCCAATCTGACAGAATAATCTGGAACATCTTCAACAACATATGTCGGCATAACACCACCATCATCATATCTGCTCGTAGCCCTTTTCCGTGTCTGGACTTGTGACCCAAAGTAGTAGGACGTAAAGTGAGATGTTTCCTCATTCAAACTCCCAGCAACTATTGAACCTTCCACCCTTTCAAACAGGTCCACGAAGCAGTTCCTCATACGGAAGGTGGATAACCGGATGTTCCATGACGTCAAAAAAGGGCGGAGGAAAAATTTTCTCCAAATTGCACATCAATATCTGGATATTCGCATCAAGTTTTTTGATGACATCTACAGTTAAGGTGCGTGCGCTAAGATCTCTGAAAAAATCTCTGATGCCTACAAATAATTTACAATTATAAGTTTTTTTCCAACAAGAATAAATATAAACTTTAATTATTTGTTAAGTGCAAGTGCTTCCTGAACATTTTTTGGAAGCAACTCCGGAAATGCAAATGGTAGAAGTTGTTGCATAAAAACATGACAGTCATGACTCTTCATCCCTGAAAACTTTTGTCCCTGATGATCAACACATCTTGATAGATTTGAAACATATCCATCAGAAAACTTCACATCTGATGCCACCCATTTGAACAACGCCGCTTTTTCTTCTGCTGACAATCTAAAAATGGGAACTGGAATTCTCCCATCGTTTCTAATATACAGCTCAATCCGAGAACATAATGCAGGCAAATCCAATCCTGAGTTCTTGTTATCTTTTGTATTCTCGGGGACGTTCAACAATGTTTTGATGATGTTGTCAAAGTAGTTCTTCTCTATATGCATCACGTCAAGATTGTGGCGCAGAAGTAGATCTTTCCAATATGGAAGTTCCCAAAATATACTTTTCTTGTGTCAATTATGCTGAGTCATGTAACCATCAGGCATATTTGGAGGAGTATGCCAATTATCGCCTTTGCTGACTGTGTTTAGTCTACCATAGTAATCAATATCCTTCTCGATTTCCTCTCCAGATAAATATGGTGGAGCTGTGTCCCGTACAACCCTTTTTTATGGAAACAATTTCTTGTTCCTTCGGTACGGATGGTTAATGGGAAGAAATCTCCGATGACAATCAAACCAGGACGTCTTCCTACCATTCTTCAACTGAAATGTGTCTGTGCTTCCCATACAATATGGACAAGATAGCCTCCCATGCGTCGTCCAACCCTACAACATCCCATATGCAGGAAAGTCACTAATAGTCCACAATAGAACTGCTCGCATTGTAAAGTTTGTTCTCGTTGAACAATCATATGTCTGCACGTCTGTTGACCACAGTTTCTTCGAGTCTTCTATCAAAGGTTGTAGAAAAACATCAAGGGACCTCTTAGGATGTTTTGGCCCAGGTATCAATATACTCATGAAAAGCAATTATTTTTCCATACACATCTCTGGTGGAAGGTTGTATGGCGTCAAGAAGACTGGCCAAAGCGAGTATTGTCTTACAGACATTCCAAATGGACTAAATTCATCTGTGCAGAGCCCAAGACAAACGTTGCGGGGGTTGCTTGCCAAATCAGGGTACACTGAATTCAAGTGTTTCCACGCTTTTGCATCAGAAGGATGATTGATCTCTCCTTCCTTCTGATCATTTTCTGCATGCCATCTTGTCGATGCTGCCGTCTTCGCAGGTTGATATAATCTCTCCAGTCTATCCTTAATAGGTAAGTACCACATCTGCTGGTACAGCACCCTATTCCGCACACGTCCTTGCGGTTTATATCGTGGCTTCTTGAAAAATTTACACTCTAACAATTCTGCATCTTTTCCCCAGTATATTATACATTTGTCTATACACACATCAATCATCTCCGAAGGTAAGCCAAGACTATGAACAAGTTTCTGAATCTCATAATAAGAATCATCACACAAATTCTCTTCAGACAAATACTATTTAAACAACTCAGCCCATGCATTTATACAAACTCCAGGCAAGTTATGATCAGTTTTTTGATATTCATCATCCTAGCTGCCAATAATAATTTAGAAAGACCTTCTCTACTACCTTCATAAATTGGCTCATTAGCTGCTGCTAGCATTTCATAAAATCTTTTTGCATCCATGTTAGGCCCTTCTACATATTTGACCTCCTATATTATTGATGTTGTTTCATGAAATGCATCGGTAACCATTTCATGCATTCTATCATGATCTACCATATGATCTTTTGGAATGACACTTTCAGAAGCCAAGTGTGGTTCATCTCTGTTACGAACATTTTCGACCTGATTACTACTACTAGCTTCATTCCTATTATCACCCTCTCCTTGGTTAAACCAAATATAGTAATGTGGAGTAAATCCTCTACTTACTATATGTTTCCAAACGGTTTCACTAGCAGCAAGCTTCGTATTGTTGCATTTACAACAGGGACATAACATTTCAACCGTTTTCTTTGTGAGAGGCGTCTGTCCGGCCTGGTACATGAATATCTCTGCTCCGTTGAGAAATACGTCTGTTACTCTTCTCCTTGAATCTTTATGCGCATACATCCAACTCCGAAGCTCATATATATTTCCAGACATTTTTTTACTCTTTTCGTTTTTTTTCTCTTTTCATTTTTTTGTGTATCTTAAGAATGAGGGAGAAGTTCATATTTATAGAGAAATTTCGATTTTGGTAGGTAACAATGTTACAACGAATTTACGTTTAATCATATCTTAACTACCAAAGTGCAACTATATTTTTCGTTAATTAGTCGTCAATCAGATGCTAAATTTGGATGTAAATAAGTTGTAATATTACGACTACATTTTGACTAATAGAAACCTTAGTCGTACATTAGATGTAATATTACGACTAGGTTACGACTAAATATATTAGTTGCAAAATTACGACTAGGTTACGACTAATTGTGTAAGTTGGTCGTAAACTCGACCTTAATTTATGACTACACATGTGTAGTCATAAACTATGGTCGCTAATCACATGTTTTTTTGTAGTGTTTATTTTCACTTCACAATGGAGTGTCAAATTTGTTTTAAAATTTAGTTATAGCAACCGAAAATTTCTTATTATTTGCTTTAACACTAGTAAGAACACAAGAACAATGTTTTAATTTCAATTGACAATATGGAGTCACAACTCCGACCACTTAGAAGTACAAAGTAAAAAAATAAGGGAAAAGTGGGTTTGTCCGCAAAGATAAGAACATAAAACAACTAGTTTATTATTTGGGGAAAAAGATAGAAACTCTCCTCCTCATCAACATCCACGTCATCCACCACCACCCCCTCCTCCTCCTCCTCCACCGCCGCCACCACCACCCCCTCCTCCTCCTCCTCCACCGCCGCCACCACCACCCCCTCCTCCTCCACCACCACCACCACCACCTCCTCCTCTTGCTGCCATTGATAGTGTATACTAATGAACCTTTTGTATATTTTGAATATTTTGAGTGTGAGAAATGAAAGAAACTAAACCTTCTTCTTATATAGACTTTTCATTAGAAAGGTTTCACTTTAAAACTTTGGTCAATGCCAATGATACCAAAGGGTTAGCGTGTATTATTTCTATTAAATGCTTACATCACATGAATGAAACCTTATCGCTTGTCAATGGGGAAACTAATCTCAATTTTTTTTGTCAACTTGAATTAAAATAGAATAACTGACTTAACTCGCCCAACAAAATACAAAGGATTGCAAATCCAAAGGCTTTACTCAATTACCAACCAAAGGTAAAAAATAAACAAGTTTTATGTTGTTCATCGGGATAAAATACAAACCAAAAAAAAAGACAGTTACAAATTATGACCCAACTTGTGGTTTTTTTCTTTTTAATAAATGACTTTAGTAAATGACTTTAAATATATTTTTAAAATCATGCATATTTATTTAAATCCACTACCAGCCTGGCCAATCTTGATTTGGCTTAATGCCAGACTTTGTTAGTCTTTGGGTTATTTGGTTTTTCTCCTATATCTCATAGTGTATAACCTCCTTAATTTTATTTTTGCTTAGATTCTGGTTTTCCAAATAGTAGAAGGTGTAATAAGCACATCTCCTTCTTTAAATCCAAATCAAACTTAGTCCACGGAAAAAAGAATCCATTCAAAAAAAATCAAGTCAGCTAAGTGGGTCCATTTGAAGACGCATAATCAACAAATTTCAGAAGTCAAACACGAAAAATCGATCTCCGAACTGTTCATTTGACACTACATATAACATGTCGCCTGAATAGAGCAGTTAGTAATGATGACCTACTAAATCTGTCATGTGAACAAACTCTAACTTGGAAGCAGAAGCAGGTGAAAGGATTGCCTACTATAGGACATGGGTACGGACACCTGCTCCCGAGTTACAGTAAGAAGATCCATCCACTACAAATACGGAGGCAACTCCCCAGCAAAGACACACACAGAGATCGGGGGAGAAAAAGATTACCGACAGATTTACTTTGAGAGAGAAATAGTCATAAATCGAGCTTAGTATTCCTTTAACATCGTCATTGATTGTTAATCCTGATATTTGGACAATAATTTATCGTCTGAGACCAATATATTGCCGAAATTTTTCCTTTCTTATACTTTCAATCTCCAATCTCAACCATTCTCCTTACTAATTGTATTCCTATCTTCAACCTTAAACATCAATAAAAACTAAATATCGTAGGTTCTGGTTGTGAAGTGCATATGAATATGTCTCGCATTATCTACACAATTCAAAATGACTTTACAGGTCAGGCCTATGCCTCGCTCGGATCGGTCACATAGCAAGGAGTTTTCTCCTCATTATATTACCGACCGAGGTCCATAGTTTGGACTGGGTCGGCATTGCCTTATGACGGGTCCATGCCTAAATCTTCCTCATGAAAATGGGCTAAGTTTAGGCTAGTACCTAGATAATCCTCTCGAGAAAGATCAATATCGAATTATCAAGATATGTCGACTTATGGGTACCAGCGTAAACACAATCACGGGCTTTGTTGAGCTTAGGTCGGCATCAGAGAGCACTCTCAGCCGACCTTCTTCATTAGATTTGACCAGTGCTTCTTCAATTCTGGATTCCATGGCTCCCTCTTCCAAATCACGATAGGTGATTTGGTAATTTACTTCTCTTTGGAGATGATCCACCTCGGCTTATAATTCGGAATTCTCCTTGCAAAAAGGACGACATTATCCCCAAGATTCTTGATTTTCTTAAAGGTCAGCTCTAGGCCGGCTATATGTATTAAGAATGACCTCACTTATTAAGAATGTTCGAATATAAAAAGTTTATAAGTTACTTTCCATCAAATCATATTAAAACTAGGGAAATTAGGAGAAATGAGATGGTATAGGATAACTTGAATATTAAAAAAAATTATTGACTAATTAATAAAGTTACATAATCAATCATTTTCCATCGAAAATCGTTTTCCCATTACGAATATTTCTATATATCAAATGAAGAAACTGACTAGTAATTTCCATCGATATAAATTTAGTCTCAATTGATATGGTCAATCTTCCAACAATAATAATACAAAAATATGCACAAAGAAAGTATTTTCCGAGGCTAAGAAGTACTATCTATACTATTATTTATGAAATGATTTTGCTTATGTGTTAGTGTTTCCATATTTTTAGGTTATTTTTATTTTTTTGTCATGGTTTATTGCTTATTTGTCAATTATCCATAATTTTAGGTAATTTGCTTATTTGTTATATTTTTAATAACTTTAGTTTTGATTCTCCATAGTTTTAGGTTATTATTTGTCATTGTTACTTTCGTATTTGTAATATTCATAATTTTAGGTAACTTAATTATTTTTTGTATTTTTAATAATTTTAGTTTTGATTATTTTTTCATATTCTCCACAATTTAGATTTTATTTTTCATATTCTTAATAATTTTATTTTTCATTTTCCACAATTTACATTAATTCATTAGTTTAACTAATATTTAAATTTAAATTTTTATTTTAATATAAATATTTTATCATGATTTCTAAGATAATTTTAAACAGGTGTTAACTAATTCTACCGACATATATATACAATTATTTTTAAAAAGTATTTTAATCGATATGCTTATCGTTATATTTAAGAAATTTAATTAAAAAATAGATTTTAACAAAAAAAGTTAACAAATTATACTGATAATATGATAATCATGTTTATTCATTATTACAATATTTAATTTAAAACTATTGGTAAAGCATAACTGAAACTATATGTAACAAATATAAATTTTATATTTATGTTGCATATTTATATATTTTGAATATTAAACAATCATAATCTTAATTTGCATTTTTAGGTGAGAAACATCAAATTATTATTATTTTGTAATTTTGTGATTTTTTGTGTTCTGCGTCGTTAAAATCTAAATTATTGAGAATATATATGTATATTGGTTATTGTTATTATGTTGATGTTCTTATAGGTTGTGATTGTTTATAATCTTTTCAATGCCACTTGATTTTTTTCCGTCGAAAAATAAAATAATTTTATAAGATCAAAGGAACATATCTATTACCACATGAATATTGAATTTTATAATTTATAATATTAATTTAAATTTTTATCTAATTTAATAATTTGAATTTTTTAAAGTAAACATTAAAGTAAATTTTACTAGGTATATATTTTTTTTTGTTCCGCACAAGGTACGAGCCATACCTAGTAATAGATATATTTTAAACATACATACATATTCCACATTATCTATATTTTTAAAACTTTATACGTTTCCACAATTTATGTGACTCAGCTTACAACTTATCTATACTTTTTTAGTGAATGACTTTAAAACATATTCTTAAAGTCTTGCACAGAAATTTAAATCTAAATCCTGAGCTTAGCCTGGCCAATAATGATTTGGTTTGGTCAATACTTTATATATATAAACAATGATATAATAATTTAATTTTAAATTTAGTGTTTTTATATGAAATACCAAAAATAAAAGACACAAAAATAGACGCTTTCATTCGAAGCCTAAGAAAAATCAAACTCTATCTTTATCCACTCCCAAGTCAGAAAAAAATGATTCAACTTACAAATCTTATATGTTGTTTTCCGTCAAGTAGTATTAAAATTAAAGAAAATTAAAAAAAATGCTATAAAATAATAGGATCGAGTGACACTTGGAACAGGATCATATAACATGTTCTAATCTTTGACTTACAGACACTACAAGAAAACAGCACTTTGGCGAGGAAAATTAACGAGGAAATATAATCCTCGTAACTTTACGAGGAATTTACGAGGAAATTACAAAGAAAGAAGTAAACCTCGTTATTTCCTCATAAAATAACGAAGACAATATTTCGTCGTAAAACCAACGTAACTTTACGTGGTCTTAACGAGGAAATACACTTTCCTCGTAAAGACCACGTAAAGCTTGCATTATCTTTACGAGGAAAAGAGGAAATACACTTTCCTCGTTAAATCAACGTAAGATTACGTCACCTTTACGAGGAAATGATATACGTGAACTTAACGAGGAATTTTGAAGCACGTTTTTTTTTTGCTACCTACCTGTTCCTCGCAAATTCATCGCAAAACTTCAACTACCAGATTCGAAAATTTTCTATAAGTACAGAAGTTTCAACATCATTTTAAACACACCAATAAGAAAAAAAAAGAAAAACATGAAAGGAAAAAAATGTCAGGCTCCGGGAATGTCTACGAGTTGCGGAGGTGGATGTATATGCATAGAGATGCTAACGGGAGAGTGACGAAAGAATACATTGCGGGACTGAAGACATTTATGCATCAAGCAGATTCCACACCGCTCGCCCTAGAAAGCGGTAAGATGTTCTGTCCATGTCAGAAATGCAACAATTCGAAATTGGCAAATCGTGAAAATGTTTGGAAGCATTTAATAAATAGAGGTTTCACGCCAAATTACTATATCTGGTTTCAACATTGAGAAGGTTATAATAATTATAATCAGAATGAAGCTAGTAGTAGTAATAGCAATTTTCAGGAAGAACCGGTTGCTCATCATTTGCATAATGAACATAGTTACCATCAGGAGGAGCAGATGGTAGATTTTGATAGGGTTCATGATATGGTAACTGATGCATTCGTAGCTAATGATGAAGATGAAGAACCTAACATAGATGCAAAAAAGTTTTATGAAATGTTAAATGCGGCGAATCAACCACTTTACAGTGGTTGTAGAGAAGGTCTCTCTAAATTGTCATTGGCTGCTAGAATGATGAATATTAAAACTGATCACAATCTACCTGAAAGTTGCATGAATGAATGGGCAGACTTGTTTAAAGAGTATTTGCCGGAAGACAATGTGTCTGCTGATTCTTATTATGAGATTCAGAAACTGGTTTATAGTCTTGGGTTGCCTTCGGAGATGATAGATGTTTGCATCGACAACTGCATGATCTACTGGGGAAATGATGAGAAGTTAGAAGAATGTCGATTCTGCAAGAAGCCACGATTCAAGCCGCAAGGACGGGGACGTAATAGGGTACCGTACCAAAGGATGTGGTACCTACCAATTACAGACAGATTGAAAAGATTGTACCAATCAGAGCAGACTGCTGGAAAGATGAGATGGCATGCCGAGCATACTCAGACGGATGGTGAGATGACACATCCATCAGATGCAAGAGCCTGGAAACATTTTAACAAAGTATATCCGGAATTCGCTAGCAATATCCGGAATGTGTATCTCGGATTATGCACAGATGGATTTAGTCCATTCGGAATGTCAGGGAGACAATATTCATTATGGCCAGTCTTTCTTACGCCATACAACCTGCCACCGGAGATGTGCATGCAACGGGAGTTGCTATTCTTGACCATATTAATACCTGGTCCGAAACATCCTAAAAGGTCGCTGGATGTTTTCCTGCAACCACTGATAAAAGAGTTGAAGGATTTGTGGTCAACAGGGGAGAGGACGTATGACTGCTCAACGAAGACGAATTTCACGATGCGAGCGATGCTTTTGTGGACCATAAGTGACTTTCCTGCCTATGGGATGTTGTCGGGATGGACTACACATGGGAGATTAGCTTGTCCATATTGTAATGGAGCGACAGATGCGTTTCAACTGAAGAATGGGAGGAAGACAAGTTGGTTCGATTGTCATCGTAGATTTCTTCCCATTGGCCATCCGTACCGAAGAAACAAGACATTGTTTAGGCACAAAAGGGTTGTGAGAGACACTCCTCCTCCATATTTAACTGGAGAAGAAACTGAAAAGCAACTCGATTACTATGGAGCTTTGGAAACAGTTCCTCGTGGTGGTAATTGGCATGTTCGCAAACATTTGTGCTGCCGCCCGTAACACGGTAGACGAGCACGGTAACGGCCCGATGCAACACTCTACAGGCCAAAAACCCCATGCCGGTGTCCGTTTGCAAATGGTACGTAATTAAATATTTAATTTTTTAATTATTATTTTTAATATAATTAAATATATTTCTAACAATTTTCTTAAATGTTTTTAGGCCAAAGAGTTGGGACGTCTCCCGACTCTTCCGGAACTTTACGAGCGGACCCACAAGAACAAGGCGGGCCAGTTTTTAGATGGCAAGTCCGAGCAAATCTACAACAACATAATTGCTCGGGTTGAGGAGCGCCAGACTCAGCTGACCCAGCAGTCCGCCGACGGATTACCGGTTACCTTATCCACAACTGAAGTGGATAAGATTTACGAGGAGGTAAATTTTTTAACATTATATCTTTTTAATTATTAATTCATTAAATTTACCTTTTAAATTTAACTAACAAATATAATTTTTTTGTTTTTAAGGTTGTCCCTAAGAAAAAGGGACGTACGTTGGGGATCGGTTCCGTCAATGATGTCCCGAGAGCGACATCGTCTTATGCTCAGAGACAGACCAAAGAAGTCACTCAGTTGCGTTCCGAGCTGGGCGCGACCAAAAGCCGTGTGAGTGGACTCGAGGCCTTCATCGACGTTATAGCGTCCACAAATCCGGAATGGGAAGCTTTGTTGAGGAACATGAAACAACAAAATCCCATTCCAGGCGAGTCATCGGGCACACATAATGAGGAGGATGTTACGAGGAGGAGCGAGGAATTCTACGAGGCGATGAACGAGCCTTAGTTTTTTTAGTTTTCTTAGTTTTTTCGGTTTATGTATTATAAAATCCAAAACTTAATTATATATAAAATATTTTGTTGCTTCTGAATTTTATTTAAAATTTATTTATAAACCCAATATTTAAATACTTTTATTTTATTAAATTAATAATTATTATATTTATCAAATAATATTTTTATTAATTCGAAAATTGGCATTCTACGAGTTTTTTACGACGAAAAGATTTCCGAGGAATTTACGAGGAAAGCCTTTCGAGGTTTTTACGAGGAAAATATTTCAAGGACTCTACGTGAAATTCACGAGGAATCTTTTCAAGGAAGTTACATCGAATTTACGAGGATTTATTTTCAAGGATCTTACGTGTAAGTAACGACGCGTGTTCCGCGTGGTTTCTACGAGGAAAGCCCGCGAGTGATTTACGAGGAAAAGCGGCGAGGAACTTACGACGAAATATTAACTTCGTCTTTACGAGGAAAGAGTAGACTCGCTATTGTACGAGGAAATGGCGACGAAAGTTTTGTTACGACGGACGATAAACGACGAAACACTTGTCCTCGTTAATTCCTCGTAAACATCCTTTTACGAGGAATTAACGAGGAAAATGGCCCTCGTTAAATATCTGTTTTCTTGTAGTGAGATATGTATGAGGTTCGGTCCAGAACCTTCTAATAATTTTTTTTTTAAAAAGTAACTTAAATATTAAGAAATTTATTGAATAAAGCACCAACATAGCATTTTACAGGCTTGGCTACAAATTAATTACTATATTTTAAAACAAACATATTCCACACTATATCTTTTTAAAACTTACACATTTCCACGGTTTTTCCATAAATTATGACCCACGTTGTGAATATATATATCTTTAATAAATGACTTTAAACTATATTGTTAAAGTCATGCATCTATCTTATTAAACCTCAAGTACAAAATCATTTTGTTTGGTTACTTGGATAGCATTTTAAATATTCAGTGTGTTTGGAAACATGTATAAAAGTTTTTTAAAAAAATCGTTTCATATATATCTTCACTTTCCAGGCCCGTATTTTTTGTAGTCCATAACATTCTGTTTTGTAGACCATCGAATGTCCATTTCTTCTGTGCCCATATTTACCCAATCCAATTTATCAATTGGTTAGCATTTAATTTCAACCGTTTGAACTGTTTCCTGCGCAAGGAAATTGGGAATATCAATGATTCTTCATAAAAGGATCGATTTTGCATAACAAGTAATAAGATAGATAATACGGATCAAATTATATATATATGTGTTACCTTAATTAGTTACCATTTATTGTGCAAATGAATGCAACATTTATGGTTTTCATAACAAACAGAAAGGAAATTCCTGCGCAAGGAAAATTTTGAAAATCATTTATTCTTCTATAATATTGGTTAGCAAGTAATTCTAAAAATAAATAACAAATTAAATATAGCATACCTTAATTAGTTACCCTTTATTGCGCAACATTACTACAGTATATACAATTCTCTTAAAAACAGAAAAGATATTATATAAATTTGATATCTTCCATAGCAACTGCTACATCTTAACCTAGATTTCTTTACTCATCTATATATACCGAGAAACAATAAGAGATTTCCCATCAAGCTCTCTCAAAGCAAACATGTCAAACGTTAAAAAAATGAGTCTTATTAAGGATCTCAAACCTTACAAAGATGAATGGCGACTCACTGTCAAACTGCTTCATGCTTGGAAACAAAGCACCAGCTACGGAGGAGATACGCTTGAGTGCGTCCTGGTAGACCAAAACGTAAGATAGTGTCATATTACTCTGTATATGTAGCTATCTCGATTGTAGACTAATAATCGATCATATTCTATTTTTTCAGGGTGATAAAATCCAAGCATCATGCAAAAAATCACAGATGAATCGAGTTCAACGTTATCTACCTCTTGGTGAGTGGAAGGTCATTGACACCTTTAAAATAGGACAGGCTGGAGGTCAATATCGACCTACAAAGCAGCAGTACAAGATGACAATCCTTGGAGATACAGTGATAACCCCTTCTGAATTTCAGAATGATAGTCACTTCCTTGATCTTGCTAGCTACGAGGAGATTGGTAATGGAAAGTGTAAACCCAATTTTCTTATTGGTATGTATACAAAACAATTCTTATTTTATCATCTATAAAGTGGTTAACCATTTTAGTTTTTCTGATTTGTAATTTAAACAGATATCATGGGACAAGTTACTGATCTTGGAGCAGTTGCCAATGTTCAAGCTAAAAGGATTGACACCAAGAGAGTTAACTTTTTCATGCGTGATATAAGGTAATTAAAATAATTTTGTTAATATTTATTTTATTAGTATGTTTCCTAAGTTTTTTTCTTTATCTCTGAATGTTCTATCAGTGGAAATGAAATTGCATGCTGCTTATGGGGAAAATATGCTGAGCAGTTTGAAAAACATATTGAATCAGATGCTGGTGAGATTGAAATATGCTTGATAAGGTTTGCAAAAATCGGCAACTACAGAGGTATACACTCAATATTCAGTTTATATCATACACATGGTCTGAACTATTTTTTTTTCCTTATTTACAGAGTTATACATGCGATTTACTTTAACTTAAAAATGTCACATATATTTTGTATCTAAAACACAGGAGAAGTAAAAAATCACCAACGCATTTGATGCTACCATTGTGGTTCTCAATCCAACAATGGAGGAAGCTATTGATTTCAAGGAGAAGTAAGTGTGATTAATGGCATTGTTATGTTATTCTGCATTTTAATCTATCATAATTTAAGTACTAATATTTACTATTTTCCTTGCGCAGGATGATGAATAATCCTCTTCCTCTAGCTCTCTGTGATCAGAGTGATGAGAAAAAGATAATGACAAAGGTGAAAGATGATTGGAATGATGTTCAGATAAGATGTATTTCTGAAATTTTGCGGAGTGTTGAGGTAATGATACAAACTAATACTCATGAAAACACCTCTTCCTATAATAGTTTTAACTTTTTATTTTATACCTTATATAGGCTGAGTCTTGCAAGATCATCTGTTCTATTGAATCCATTGACACGGATTGGGGTGGTTCTATTTTGGATGTAATAGACACAACCGTCGTTTGACTAAGATTGGTAGGAATTCTTCTGGTAGGATAAATAAATCTGTTAAACCACAGTTTTATTGTGACATTTGTCGTGGAACATGTTTAGACATCGCACCCAAGTAAGCATTTTTGATCTGAATTTCTATTATAAAACGATCATATTTGAACTTGGGTTAACTTGGGTTGTGTTAATTGGACAGGTTCAAGATACATTTGTCTGTTAGAGATGACAGTGAGTCGTGCAAGATAATGGTTCTTGACACCATAGCTATGACAATTGTTGGTACATTAGT
Source organism: Raphanus sativus (assembly GCF_000801105.2). Lineage (NCBI taxonomy): Eukaryota > Viridiplantae > Streptophyta > Magnoliopsida > Brassicales > Brassicaceae > Raphanus > Raphanus sativus. Next base: position 28,655,769 of record NC_079516.1, read on the forward strand.
TTTGTTTATTGTTTTGGTTTGGTTTGGTTTCATGTTGGCTCTGCAAATTTCATGTTTTTTTTAATGAATTTCGCTTTGTTTTTCAATACTTTTCGTTTAAGTCATATTGGATCTTCAATAAAAAATGTCTATTGCTAATAATCATGACAACCAGTTAACCTACAATTATTGTCATATAATAGCCATTCATCGAATTTACTAACCGTTTTTGGTTCCACTTTGTCATCATCTGCGTTGTATAAATTTGTGATCTGTATTGTGGTCTTCGTTATCCAAAACGTTTTAAACCTGCCCAACCAAAAAACACAAGCATTGTTTTGAAACTTTACACAGATCACAAGTTAAAAATAAACATGGAAAGCAAGGATAATATATGTTCCTTAGATCGCTGCAAGATTATTAAGTTTGATTTTTTAGTTTAATTTAAGACAGAGCTATCAGATAAACACACAAAGATGACCACAGTGACCACTGACATCAAGCATATATTGCTGTTTATTGTCAGTGTTATCGAAACTTAAACAATTACTTACACAAACTGTGGGGACATGGCCAACCTTGACTACAACTTCTAACCGAGAGAAATCCTTTCATTGTTATGACTACCAAAGCTGAATTACCAATCACAGAAATTGGAAATCGTGAAGAAACTTCATCATCTTTTCCTCCGAGTCTGGTTTCTATGGAGTGGGGTTTTTATCAACAGAGCTTTTATTGTTAGTTTCTTTGCTTGACGGTGCTCCTGTTGCATGATTTAGACAAGAACTATCAGAATTTTATAAAGAGCACAAAATACCTAGATCGATTGAAAAAAAGATGATCCGCGGTTCAAACCTTGATATGCTGCTGTTTTTCAATAACGATCTGCATTCCTTTTCTCAGATTGATTTGGAATCAGCTCTATCTCGAAGATGACGAGTTATCTTTGGATTCTCGAGGGATTTCTCTACCGTCAGTCTCCAAAAAAAAAAAGCTTTTTAGTTTATTTTAGGAATGGGTTTTAACAATCTTAGATAATTATCAGGCCCAACTCACATTTACTAAACTCATTTGACAAAAAAGAAACTAAACTCAAAATTTAAAATACAGATGATTTTAATTTTTATATAAATAATAACTAAAATGTTAATATTGAAAATATGGAAACATGTCAAATTGCTATGTTAAAAAGTTAAAAAAAATTGTTTTTACCAATTCTTTACTTAACTAATTTTAATATAATTTCTACTCAAATAAATAGATTAAAATCATTATATTACCGTCCAATTGAGTTCTGAAATCATTTTGTTTATAGCAAACCAAAAAAATATATTGATTGGAGAAGACATAAAACAAAGCAAAAGAAACAAAATAAATATTTACAAAAGACATTCTATATGCCTGAAGTTATTATAAATTATTTTTACTAAAATACATACATTCAGTAAGTATAAAGAATAAATTCATAGTCTTAAAGTGAAAATAATATCCGTCCGGGCGGGCGGGTCAAAATCTAGTGTTTATTTAAATCCAAAGCCAGCCTGGCCAATCCTGGCTTTGCTTAACACTAGACTTGGTTTGGTCTACACGTGGGTGATAAGTTTTTTTGTCCTTTATATTTTGATTTTTTATCTTTTGCCCAAATTCTTTTTTTTTTTGCCCAAATACTTTTGCCCAAATTCTTGCTTTCCAACCTATCTATTTCTTACCTTTATATTTTTTATTCAGACAAAACTTAGTTCGACATGTGAGTAAATTATTTGTTTCTTTAATTCCATTTTCTGGTTTTGTGAAAATTTTGTTAGCAACACAAATTTCTTATTATTTGCTTTTATACAAATAAGAACACAAGAACAACTCTTCCAGTACGATGTTTTCAATACGCAAGCCCATCACACAAAGTTTGATTTTCAAGTAACAATATGGAGTCACAACTCCTACACTTAGAATTACAAAGAAAAAAAGAAGGGAAAAGTGGGTTTGTCCTCAAAGATGGAACATAAAACCACTATTTATTATTTGAAATAAAAGGATAGAGACGTAGGCTCTTCCTCCTCCTCCACCATCATCATTATCTTGACCACCACCATCCTCCTCCTCCTCCTCCTCCTCCTCCTCCTCCTCCTCCTCCTCCTCCTCCTCCTCCTCCTCCTCCTCCTCCTCCTCCTCCTCCTCCTCCTCCTCCCTCCTCCTCCTCTTCCTCCTCCTCCTCCTCCTCTTCCTCCTCCTCGTCCTCCTCTTTCTCCGTCTCCTCCTCGTCCTCCTGCTCCCCATCCTGCTCCCCACCCTGGTCCCCATTCTGCTCCCCATCCTCCTCCGCCTCTTCCTCCTCGTCCTCCTCCATCTCCTCCTCTTTCTCCGTCTCCTCCTCGTCCTCCTGCTCCCCACCCTGGTCCCCATCCTGCTCCCCATCCTTCTCCTCCTCCTCTTTCTCCGTCTCCTCCTCGTCCTCCTGCTCCCCATCCTGCTCCCCACCCTGGTCCCCATTCTGCTCCCCATCCTCCTCCTCTTCCTCCTTCTCCTCCTCTTTCTCCGTCTCCTCCTCTTTCTCCGTCTCCTCCTCGTTCTCCTCCCGCCCCTCCTCTTCCCCCTTCTCCTCCTCGTCCTCCTCCATCTCCTCCTCCTTCTCCGTCTCCTCTATCTCCTCCTCCTCCTCTTCCTCCTCGTTCTCCTCCCGCTCCCCACCCTGGTCCCCCTTCTGCTCCCCATCCTCCTCCATCTCCTCCTCTTCCTCCTTCTCCTCCTCGTCCTCCTCCATCTCCTCTTCTTTCTCCGTCTCCTCCTCGTTCTCCTCCCGCCCCTCCTTTTCCCCCTTCTCCTCCTCGTCCTCCTCCATCTCCTCCTCTTTCTCCGTCTCCTCCTTGTTCTCCTCCTCTCCCTCCTCCTCTTCCTCCTTCTCCTCCTCTTCCTCCTTGTCCTCCTCCTACAAATGCTTCTCCTCCTCCTCCTCGTCCTCCTTTTCCTCCTCCTTCTCCACTTCCGTCTTCTCCATCCATTACAACAGTAGAATAACAGTAATCAACTTTTTCACCTGATTGACATATTCTTAAATCCTTAGAATTGCAAGTTAGCATGTATGAGAAAGTAATGAAGGAAACAATATTCTTAAATAGACTTTTCATTAGAAAGGCCAATGGATGAAACTTTTGCACAAGGGGTTAAAATAAAATAAACTTATGGCACAGTGAATGAAACTTATGGTTAGCGTGTATTATTGTAATAGAATGACTGCAACACATATTTCTATTATACTAAAAAATAAATAAATTATACACAAGATGCTATTGTATATTAATCAATGAAAAAATTAATAACAAAATAGATTTTGGTACTAGTGGTTAGCACGTATTACTTTAATAAAATGCTTACGACACATGAATGATGTCATCATTGATATTTATTATTATGCAAATAAATTCCATACGTTGCATAATACCTACCCAACTGACACCGATTTCCATCAAAAACATGGTTGGATTTTTATGGGTATCATCAATGGTGTACTCGGGGCATCATTATAGGAAACTTTTAAGCAGAGGTGGGCAAAATATCCGTAAATTTTGATTTGATTCGTTATTCGCTTCGATCCGATCCAAAAAATCCGGATATCCGTAACTTTACAAATCGAAGCAAATACTAAAATTCAATATCCGTCAAAAACGAAGCAAATCACAAATATTAAAATTTTGGGAAGCGGATATCCGATCCGATCCGGCAATATATAAGTATATGTATATCTTGATTATATTTAAAATCCTATATGTATAAAATTATATAATTATTATTCTGACATATGATTTGACAGATTTTATTTACATTATTACTTATATAAAAGTAGTACATAAAAGGAAAAAAATATTTTATGATAATTATAATTTTTTCTTAAGTTTTGTGTTATTATAATTGTTAACTAAGTTTAAATTTCTTACAAAATATGTAGATTTACTGATTCTTTTAATTTTTAACTTATATATCACGTAAAAATATATTATACAAAACAAATCTGCATCAAAATTTTAAGATTATTTGTATTAATCAAAACATTTGAGATATTCGTAAGTATTCGCAAATATCCGCAAATATCTAATTATTTTCCGAATATCCGTTTTCCGAATATTCGTATTTCTCCGAAGTAAAGCAAATACAAAAATTAGATATCCGTAACATACGAAGCAAATCACAAATACCTTCAAAAATCCGGATATCCGATCCGTGCCCAGGCCCTCTTTTTAAGGGCATCATCATAGGAAACTTTTTTGTATTTTTTTCAGATATAAAAAAGATAAAAAAAATAAAATAATCGCGGGGCGCCACGTGTTAGTAGGATCCGCAAACAATGCAAAAACCTCCCAAAAACCAATCTTTAATTATGAGACTTTGGATGTTGTTTTTTAACTGTTTGTGAACCCCTTACATTATTTTAATATTTTTTATTCTCCTTAAGAAACGTCGTTGGACGTGCTTAAATCCTTTCAGCGAGATGCATGATTCATATGATCTTAGTTTGTGGAAATTTAAATCGCTTATCGATCTCAATTCCTGAGATCGGGATGACATTTTTTATGCGAAGATGAAATACTAGCGGAAAATTGCGGTCGAAAAAATGACTAATTTTGTAAAGAAAATAGAAATTGTAAATATATAAACTGATTAGTTATGTAAAAATATACTAAAAAATAAAATGCTTTAACTCGAAATCTAAAATATATATGCCCTTATTTTTATTTTAGTTGTCGTTTTAGAAGAATGCATGCAAATAAAATGCTTTCATTCGAAATCTAAAAATAAATATGCTCTCGGGGCTGTCTCCAATATTTATTGAAAAACTATTAACAAAGTAAAAATAAAATTATAAAAATAAAATAAAAAAATAAAATAAAATTATAAATTTGTGAAATAAAATATCAACAATAATAATATTTAACCTGGTTATAAAGCTGCTGGATCTCCTCACCTGGGTACGGACGTTCGATTATTAGATTTGGTTTGGTTCTTTTGTTTGTTTTTTCTGAAAAATTTGGTCACCAGGTATCACTACATATTCAGTTTGGTGAATAAGAAAACAGAACCGAGTTATTTTGGTTAAGCTACACAACAAAATGACGTTCCTTAAATTCTCTGAAAATACGTTCTGAACATATGCAATACTTAGCAAATAGTCGACATATAATAAAAATTGCAACTCTTCTTCGGTTTCACGATTCATCAAAGAGATGCAAAAAAAACTAACTGTTAATCGTTAAAATCTAAGACATTTTCATTGGAGAGCCTAGAGTACTCATTAACAAAGGAACAATCCCAACCACTTTCTCATCAATTTTATAAAGATAATTGTAAGTCATTAATACATATAATTATCAAGTTGGTCATTCTTAAGAAATGTAATTTTGAAAGTCATTCTTATTTAAAATTAAAGTTGTGTCGTCATTCTTAATAAAAACTAGATTTTGACCCGCGCTTCGAAAGCGCGGGTATTATTTTTCAGTTTTATGAAATATATTATTTGTTTGTAGTTATTGAATATATTTATCATAGTGAATTTTTCTTTATAATAAATTTGACACATAGAGTGTCTCTGGTAAACTATATGTTTCTCTGGCTTTGTTTTATTCTCTCTCCAATCAACATATTTATTTGACTTGTTGTTAAAAATAAATGATTTTAGGACGCAACTATACAATACTTTTACATTGATATTTTGTTTAAACAACGTGACATATTTTTATATTAATTAAATATTTACATTGTAATTGAAACTAAATTTTGATCTGCACGCCCGTGCGGGTGTATATTTCAAATCGATTTATATGTTAAGTTTAGGTATTCTGACATATGTTATTCAGATTTATATACAATATATTATTTTATTTATAGATTTTAAGAAATTCAAAATATATAATGAATTTTAAAAAATAATTTAAATGAGTTATCTGAACCCGAAGTGAACCCGCAAAGATCCAAATATAATTCGAAATAAAATTTAGAAATATCTGAATGGAGCTGAAATCTTTGACCTCCGAAACCCAAAACCCAAACAGATCTGAAACGAACCCGAATGGATACCTGAACGCCCAGCCCTAGTCATAATTCGAACTGAAATTTAGAAATATATGAATGGGGCTGAAATATTTGACCCTAGAAACCCGAAACTCAAACAGATCCGAAACAAACCGGAATGGATACCTGAACGTCCAGCCCTAGTCACTATTATGTATCATGTATATGTCAGCATATAATTAATTGTATTGGTCCATCATATAAATAATAGAATAGTCTTTCGACGTCAAAAAAAATTTGGTCCATCGTATAAATAATTATATAAGTAATAGTATTTTATATGTATCATCTTATAAATAATCATATATATTATATTCTTAAAGTTTAATGTGAAATATAAAAACCATAATTTAAATTGGTATATAAAATTAATCTTTTTGTTGTATTTTCTTATATATAATGAAAACATTTTTTTAATAATGGCTATTGGAAAATATTTTAGTAAAATAATTTTTGAATATATGAATATTTTAAAACAATTTTTTATATAAATCAACTTTAAATTATTATTTTGATTTGAAATATTTATATAAAATTTAAATTTTATTTTATGATTATTTTAGTCAAAACAATGTTTTTAGGTAATTAGATTAGTCTATTTTGTATATTTTTTAAAACTGATATAATGGATTTCCAATTTTTATTAATAACATAAGCCATTATTTTTTCTTCTTATTTTTTCTTCTTGACATACTTTTATCCATGTTTCAAAGTTTTAAATTTTTTGCATTAGTTTTCTATGAGTTATTATTAATTTTATGATATTTTTTTGAAAATTGAACTCTTGAAATTTTATATTTGACAAAACTAAATAAGGTAATAATACTGTTTTTAAAAATTGTTTTACATGATATACTATTTATATTTCAGTTTGTGTTTTTATTTTCACCATAAAGAATGTTAAATAAAAAGAATTGTAAATATAGTGACATAATTTTAAATAAAAAGAAATATAGAAAGAAGGTTGTTAAATTTATTATAAAAACAATAGCTAAATGTTTAAATAAAAAGAAGTATTAATTATGTTATTCATGTTTCCAATCAATTCTCATTTGTTATTAATTTACTGAAAATATAATGGCTAAATATGTAAATAAAAGAAAGTACACATCTCTACTATCCGTGTTGCCAAATATATCTCATTTATTCTACTATCCATATTACTAAATATATCTCATTTATTCTATTATCCTTGTTTCCAAACATCTCCATTTTGTACTTCAACTTTAATAATATAGATAATCAAGTTGGGTCTTTTGTCATAAAGATAATTTGTGAGTCATTCTTATATTAAAAGTAGTTTGGCTCGTTCTTCATAGAATTAATTAAGTTGGCTTATTCCTAATAAAAATTAATTTCTGAGTTTGGTCTTTTTTTTATAGAAGATTCTTTTTAAGCTGGTAAACATAATTGCAAGTTGAGTCATTTTGAATTATTTTTTAATGAGGGTAAGAATAGTTAATTCGACATTTTTTAATTTTTTTTTAAATCATTGGTTCAATACACTCCTTGAGAATAAGTAAGAGTAGTTAATTCGACGACAAAAAAGTAGTTAATTCGAAGAACAAATATGCGAAAATGGTCCTAAATATTATATACTTGAACTTTTCAGAAATATTATTAACAAAATAGTCTTTTTAAAAAATAAAGACACGGAAAAATAATGTTATATTGAAAGTTTGTGATATGAGATTTTGGTTGAAAGGTAAGTTGCTTATATAGAGATAAGTTTAATACTTTTCTTTTAGGGAGTAGAAATTAATTAGTTCTCTTTTTAATATATTTCTTTTTCTAAAATCTAATATTGTTATATCATTATCCTTTTCTTAATAGATTTTAAGAAAATAAAATATTATTCATATAACATAAATGGTATTTCTTAGGGGTGTTCAATCCGGGTTTCGGATCGGGTTCGGTTCAGGTTATTCGGTTTAGAATAAATAGTTACCAAACTTAAATTATGTCTATATCGGTTCGGGTCGGTTCAGAGTTCCTCGGTTTTCGGGTTTTTCGGTTTAAACCCGAATAAACTATAACTTTAATGTGGTTACTAAAAATAAGTCCATCAATTCGTTTTTATAAAATAAAACTAAGCTTTAGTTATTAGAAAAATCAAAAACCTTTAATAAAATAAACTGAAAACCTAAATACAAAATTTGCAAAGAGATTGTAACAACTATTTTGTTAATAATATTTCCGAGGAGTTTAAGTATATAATATTTAGGACCATTTTCGCATATTCGTTCTTCGAATTAACTATTTTTTTTGTCGTCGAATTAACTACTCTTATTTATTCTTAAGGGTTGTATTGAACCAATGATTTTATAAAAAAATTAAAAAAATGTCGAATTAACTATTCTTACCCTTATTAAAAAAACAATTAAAAATGACTCAACTTGCAATTATGTTTACCAGCTTAAAAAGAATCTTCTATAAAGAAAGACCAAACTCACAAATTAATTTATATTAGGAATGAGCCAACTTAATTAATTCTATGAAGAACGAGCCAAACTACTTTTAATATAAGAATGACTCACAAATTATCTTTATGACAAAAGACCCAACTTGATTATTTTTATTAAGGATGACGACACAACTTTAATTTTAAATAAGAATGACTTTTAAAATTACATTTCTTAAGAATGACCAACTTGATAATTATATGTATTAATGACTTAAAATTATCTTTATAAAATTGATGAGAAAGTGGTTGGTGATAGAACCTTGGTTGTATTATGGTTTACTTTCCCTGATCTTTGAAGGTTGGATCAATGGTTTGATGGTTTGATGGGTGATTTGCGGAATGGTAAAGGGTGAAGATAGATGGTTTTGTGGATGGAAACTTGCGGATGGATGATTGATGGATAGGTGAGAGACTTTAATCAAGAGAATGAACTCAAGTAAGGATCAAAGCCAAGTTGCAATTGAAGAATGAACTCCTCAGCAGATCAATGTTCAAAGATGAACAAGGGATTCACAATGATAATAGAGATTTTAATCAAAAGGTGAATGATTTTATTCTTGGCAACTTAGGCCTTTTTATAAGTTTACAGATTGTAGAAAACAAGAATGATTGTGCAGAAAATAAGAAACATAGAAAATAGAAACAAAGACTTGTATAAAAACATAGCAAGACTTGACTTTTGACCAGAATTGAGTTTTTCTTTGAATATCTCTTTCCCATGCACGACCAGGACTTCTTTCTTTGATATTTCTTGATGAGAAAGGCTTGAAATGGACTGAGGAATGGGCTGGTCGAATTTGGCAAGAATCAGACCCATATTGATCATTTTATGAACTTTTCCTTGGGCTGAAAAAGGCCTATTTCGCCCAGCAGCTAAATCAGCTCCATCTTCAGTGTTACTTAGCACACCCAGCTCCAAATAAGTGTCAATCAGCTCACCCAGCTCCAAGGTAGTGTCACTTAGCTCATTCAGCTCATCTACTTTCATTCCAGCTGGTTTCAGCACAAACACACTCTCTTCAACTGGTTTCAGCTCAAACACACTCTCTTCAGCTGGTTTCAGCTCAAACACACTCTCTTCAGCTTGTCCCAACTCATCCTTAGTCTCCTCAAATGGTTTCTGCTCGTCCAAGGTGGCATGGCTGATCAGGGTTGCATCATCCCCTCCTCCTTTAAAAGGATTTGTCCTCAAATCTGTATCTCCTACATCAAAAGGAAATAGGTAAGAAGCAAGACAAATGATTAAGAGAATAAGGAATAATGAAATATCAAAGTAAGGTTTTGGACAGAAACTTCCTTGTAGTTTTGAAGCCATTTTCCTCAAGTACTTCCATCTCCAAATCTCAGGCTGATAAGCATGGTTTCTGCTCTCGTCCCTTACACTCCTTTGAGACTGAACCTGTTGTTCCTGGACACTAAAATCAAAGACTAGATACCCAGTGTCATATAGGTAAAACATGTTCTTAAACTGATCAATAACCAAGAATTTCTTTCTGCAAAAATGTTGCACCAGTTTCAGACTTTCAAAATGCATATCAAAGTAAGTATTGTAGACAAGGATGGTATCAAGGCACGAAATATCATAGAACTTTTGCAAAACGTTCCTAACTTGATCAGATTCAGAACAGAAAATATCAAGTTTTAAATCAGAATTACAGATAAAATTGATTTCAGCACTAGGTGATTTAGGTTTCTGAAAATTCCTAACCATGAATTCGTTCAATGCACATGAGGATGAAAACAAACCACCAGTGATCAGCTTATGTCTAGAAAAACTCAGATTAAAACTATTATCGTCAAAGCAAGCAAAGGAATCACAAGGTGTTCTGAAACAAAAATAAGACTGTTGCAGAACAAACTCCAATGACTTTGCAGGGTGATAAAAGTTTTTGTATTGTTCCTTAAACTGATCAAAACTCAAAACAAGACTAGTTCTGATGTCACTGCCACATAAAAAACGTTTTTGATCAAGAAGTTTATCTGGTTCAAGTTTCTCAAAAGAATGAATCATCTTATCAAAAACAAAGTTTGAAACACACAATTCTTTCACTTTGTCAAGACCTAATCTTTTGACATCACTGGAACTAACCTTAACAAACAATTCAGGAAAAGAATTAACCAGATGAATTTCCTTACAGTGCTCTTGCAGGTTGGGAGAGAAAGGTGCAGGAGTTGTTTCTGGTTCCAAGATTATCTGCTGCTCCAACACTTCACTTTGTTCCACAATCGATTGCTCTTGCAGGTTGGGAGAGAAAGGTGCAGGAATTGTTTCTGATTCAAAGCTGCTCAGCTGCTCCATCACTTCACCTTGTGCTAGATTCTTCTTTTCTGTTTCTGGTGAGTATTCTTCTGAGACCTGAGAAACTGAAATCATACTACTCGGTTGCACCGGTTCAAAACAAATTAGTTCATCACAAGCACTACTGATACCAAGTTCAGATTGAGCAGAGAAAAGAGAAAACTCATTTTCTGTCTCAGTTTCTTTTATTACCTCAGATTTTGTTTCCATCGTTTGGTTGAGCTGCTCCTGCTTGCTGCAACTCTTTGGATCAGTAACCCTTGAGGAAGGTCGTGTGCTCTGTCTTTTTTCCTTCTCCAATTTCTTGTATATCTTGTTGTACATTTCAGCAATGTTTTCTGGACTACTCCACTCCTTTGGAGCTCTACGCAGCAACTTCTGACCATCATGGCTATGGACAGGTTTTGTTTCTTCTCTGGACAGTGTAGATTGTCCCCTTCTCCTCCTGATAGGCGTGTCCAGAAGCTTCCCTGGTCGGGATCTTTCTTGATCATGATATGTGCTCCTCCTTTTGGTCTTAGCATCCTTCTGAACCTGAGAAACTTTACTAAAAACATTATCAGCAGAAGTTCTTAGAGATTCAAATCTCTTATCCATTTCTTTCATCAGTGTAGCCACCATGGATTCCATCTGGATCTTATCAAAGTTATAGGTTGGTTTTCCCTTTCTTTTACTGACATCTCCAGCCATGGTTTCCTGTTACAACTCAACAAGAAAAGTTAGTACACAAAGAATATAGCCGAAGCCTCACAAGTGTTTCTCTCAAGTGTTTCTCTCAACTTTGTGGTGAGTTTTCTTGTGAATCCAATAGCTCAGCAGCCAACAAAGATCAATGCCTCAAAGAACAAAACCCCAACCCCAACTAAAGAAAGAGATAGACAGTATTAAGGGATTTAATGGGCAGGGAGCTTTACCACCAGAGACTGGATTTCTCTTCAGTCTAGCTGGATTTCTCTTCAGCTTTCTCAGATACTTTGATCTTTTTTTTTTTTATCTGGTTGGCCCCCCCGCAGTATTAGATAGACAGATAAGAGAATGATAGATTCACAGAACAGAGAGATCAAACGAGGTTCCCAAAAACGAAAGAGAGAAGAATTCAAAGAGTTTTTATGACAAACCCTAGATCACGAGCCTTCAATCTGCTCTGATACCACCTGATAGAACCTTGGTTGTATTATGGTTCACTTTCCCTGATCTTTGAAGGTTGGATCAATGGTTTGATGGTTTGATGGGTGATTTGCGGAATGGTAAAGGGTGAAGATAGATGGTTTTGTGGATGGAAACTTGCGGATGGATGATTGATGGATAGATGAGAGACTTTGATCAAGAGAATGAACTCAAGTAAGGATCAAAGCCAAGTTGCAATTGGAGAATGAACTCCTCAGCAGATCAATGTTCAAAGATAAACAAGGGATTCACAATGATAAGAGAGATTTTAATCAAAAAGGTGAATGATTTTATTCTTGGCAACTTAGGCCTTTTTATAAGTTTACAGATTGTAGAAAACAAGAATGATTGTGCAGAAAATAAGAAACATAGAAAATAGAAACAAAGACTTGTATAAAAACATAGCAAGACTTGACTTTTGACCAGAATTGAGTTTTTCTTTGAATATCTCTTTCCCATGCACGACCAGGACTTCTTTCTTTGATATTTCTTGATGAGAAAGGCTTGAAATGGACTGAGGAATGGGCTGGTCGAATTTGGCAAGAATCAGACCCATATTGATCATTTTATGAACTTTTCCTTGGGCTGAAAAAGGCCTATTTCGCCCAGCAGCTAAATCAGCTCCATCTTCAGTGTTACTTAGCACACCCAGCTCCAAATAAGTGTCAATCAGCTCACCCAGCTCCAAGGTAGTGTCACTTAGCTCATTCAGCTCATCTACTTTCATTCCAGCTGGTTTCAGCACAAACACACTCTCTTCAACTGGTTTCAGCTCAAACACACTCTCTTCAGCTGGTTTCAGCTCAAACACACTCTCTTCAGCTTGTCCCAACTCATCCTTAGTCTCCTCAAATGGTTTCTGCTCGTCCAAGGTGGCATGGCTGATCAGGGTTGCATCAGTTGGGATTGTTCCTTTGTTAATGAGTGTACTCTAGGCTCTCCAATGAAAGTGTCTTATATTTTAGCGATTAACAGTTAGATTTTTCTTTGCACCCCTTTGATGAATCGTGAAATTGAAGAAGAGTTGCAATTTTTTATTATATGTCGACTATTTGCTAAGAATTGCATACGTTCAGAACGTATTTTCAGAGAATTTAAGGAACGTCATTTCGTTGTGGAGCTTAACCAAAATAACTCGGTTCTGTTTTCTTATTCACGGAACTGAATATGTAGTGATACCTGGTGACCAAATTTTCAGGAAAAAAAACCAAAAGAATCAAACCGAATAGAAGAATCCATACCCAGCTGAGGAGATCCAGCAGCTTTACAACCAGGTTAAATATTATTATTGTTGATATTTTATTTCACAAATTTAAAATTTTTATTTTATTTTTTTATTTTTATTTTTATAATTTTAGTTTCATTTTGTTAATAGTTTTCAATAAATATTGCAGACAGCCCCGAAGGAATATCAATGATGATTGAAATTACAAGCATATTAAAACGAATGGAAAACTAATTAGAGACAATCATAAAATTAAAGTATTAGAATATTACGGAAACATATGAAAATAAGAACAACAATCATAATCTAAAACCTAACTTTTTTTTAGCCACAATCATAATTAACCACAATCATAAATCTAATCTATTAATTTAGGGATTATCTACTATTTGAAGTTCTCATTTAAATTTTGGACTCTTTCATAGTTGTTGCTAGAATATATCATGCCTCCTATACAATGCAACTTACCAACTTAAATTAAACCAAATTTTAACCAACATAGATTAGTTAAACCTAACCAGTAACACTTTTATAATATTTTTGGTTAATCTCTTAATATAATTAGATCATATAAAACTGAACCACTCTTAAATCAACGAGTTCCATATCATTCCAGACATAAGAGAAAAAAATATCCGACTCATTTACAACGTAAGCATACAAAGACCGTGTATGCTTATGCTCATTGATCTTCCAAAAACCAAATAATTGTGGCATAGACCAATATAGGCTCATGTTCGTATCACTAACTTTACTTCTATATATTTACTCTTCACCTACATCATATCACAACATACACAGTTATGCAAGAACATAATTTTTTTTTGTTCAAACAACCAAATAATGGTGGCATATGGTCAGTAGATTTTTTAAATATGTTTTTTTATATATTACATTTTACGAGACTATGTGTATAAGTTTTTTTTGAAAAATGGCATAACTATGTGTATAAGTTAAAAGGTAAAAGGTGTGACAAGGCAAATTATTATACTAAAAATGAAAGAAGATTAAATACAAACTAATAACAAGTACAGCACAAATTATAACACTATTAAATTCTATATATATTTAATAAAATATTATATATATGTCTAATATGTATATATATATAAATGTTACACAAAATATATAATATTATATACACATATTATATATACCGTATATTATTAATTGAAATTTGACAAATCAATTTCCGCCCTTTAGGGCGGGTCCTATTCTAGTTAAACTATTAAAATCTTACGGAATCAGATGAATACAACAATTTTAATCTAAAAAGTAACTAACCTACAACAACCTAGCATTGACATAAATATGATTGTGGCTAATTAGTTAAAGCGAATGACAATTGTTAGGCATAATTATGATTGTGACTAATATTACGGAACCACTCTTAAATCAACGAGTTCCATATCATTCCAGACATAAGAGAAAAAAATATCCGACTCATTTACAACGTAAGCATACAAAGACCGTGTATGCTTATGCTCATTGATCTTCCAAAAACCAAATAATTGTGGCATAGACCAATATAGGCTCATGTTCGTATCACTAACTTTACTTCTATATATTTACTCTTCACCTACATCATATCACAACATACACAGTTATGCAAGAACATAATTTTTTTTTGTTCAAACAACCAAATAATGGTGGCATATGGTCAGTAGATTTTTTAAATATGTTTTTTTATATATTACATTTTACGAGACTATGTGTATAAGTTTTTTTTTGAAAAATGGCATAACTATGTGTATAAGTTAAAAGGTAAAAGGTGTGACAAGGCAAATTATTATACTAAAAATGAAAGAAGATTAAATACAAACTAATAACAAGTACAGCACAAATTATAACACTATTAAATTCTATATATATTTAATAAAATATTATATATATGTCTAATATGTATATATATATAAATGTTACACAAAATATATATAATATTATATACACATATTATATATACCGTATATTATTAATTGAAATTTGACAAATCAATTTCCGCCCTTTAGGGCGGGTCCTATTCTAGTTAAACTATTAAAATCTTACGGAATCAGATGAATACAACAATTTTAATCTAAAAAGTAACTAACCTACAACAACCTAGCATTGACATAAATATGATTGTGGCTAATTAGTTAAAGCGAATGACAATTGTTAGGCATAATTATGATTGTGACTAATATTACGGAAACAGGCGGAAACTCACAGATAACAGTTACATATCTGAATAATTAGTTGAAGCAGTTCAAACGATTGGAATAGTACCTATTTGGAAACGCAAGACACAGAAAAAGAATGTTATATTGAAAGTTTGTGTGAAGAGATTTTGGTAGAAAGGTAAGTTGTTTATATAGAGATAAGTTTAATCCTTTTCTTTTAGAGATTAGAAATTAATTATGTCTCTTTTTAATATATTTCTTTTTCTAAAGTCTATTATTGTTATAGCATTATCCTTTTCTTAATAGATTTTAAGAAAATAAAATATTATTCATATAACATAATGGTATCTTTTAGGGGTGTTCAATCCGAGTTTCGGTTCGGGTTATTCGGATTTCGGGTTATTCGGTTTAGAATAAATAGTTACCAAAATTGAATTATGTCTATATCGGTTCGGATCGGTTCAGAGTTCCTCGGTTTTCAGGTTTTTCAGTTTAAACCCGAATAAACTATAACTTTAATGTTGTTATTAGAAAAATGTCCAACAATTCATTTGTATAAAAAAACTAAGCTTTAGTTATTAAAAAAAACTCAAAAAAATTTAATAAACTTAAAACCTAAATACAAAATTTGCAAAGAGATTTTAACATCTTTATTTTTTAAAAACACTATTTTGTTAATAATATTTCTGAGGAGTTTAAGTATATAATATTTAGGACAATTTTTGCATATTCGTTTTTCGAATTAACTACTCCTTTTTGTCGTCGAATTAACTAGTCTTACTTATTCTTAAGGGGTGTATTAAACCAATGATTTTAAAAAATAAAAAATGTCGAATTAACTACTCTTACCCCTTGTTCGGAATCGCGCTAGGCGCTACGCGTGCGGCTGAGCTGCGCCTAGCGAGTTAACATAAAATCGGAAGAAAATCGGGGAGTACGCGGGGCCTAGTTTTTAACAAATTAATATCATTAATTTTGTATTCATAACACATCTATCCTAATGTGTGTTAAACTCAAAGTAAAATGGATACATAATCAATATATACAAGAGGGAACGTGTATGGTAGAAGATAGTCACGTAGTCTAGTGGTCTCTAGGGATATTACTTATACATGCACCTGGGTTCAATTCGCCCCAAAGCCATTTTAGTGTTTTTTTTTGTTTTAGGTTAAATGAATCACATAATTACTTATATGTCCTCGTCTTCTTCTTCTGATTGTGGCCGTCTCTGCATTTTACCACCATCATTGACCAAAACAAAATCACGATTACCTTCATTTTCTTGTAGATTTTACATAGATTTCTTAGATCTACAACCCAACATCGTGTTTTATAGCTTTAAGTTCATAAGAATCGAGTAATCATAAGATTTTTGATTTTTCAACCGCATAAATCGCATAGAAGACGAAGTATAACACGGCCGACTTTCTTTAAACGACGGTTTAGGCGGTGAAAACGCGGATGGCCGCATAACGTTACCGCACCGGTCCAATTCGCCACGGACACTCACCGTGTAGCGCTTACTCGGACGTGTAATTGGCACTACGCCCGCGTTTTAGAACAAGGCTCTTACCCCTTGTTCGGAATCGCGCTAGGCGCTACGCGTGCGGCTGAGCTGCGCCTAGCGAGTTAACATAAAATCGGAAGAAAATCGGGGAGTACGCGGGGCCTAGTTTTTAACAAATTAATATCATTAATTTTTGTATTCATAACACATCTATCCTAATGTGTGTTAAACTCAAAGTAAAATGGATACATAATCAATATATACAAGAGGGAACGTGTATGGTAGAAGATAGTCACGTAGTCTAGTGGTCTCTAGGGATATTACTTATACATGCACCTGGGTTCAATTCGCCCCAAAGCCATTTTAGTGTTTTTTTTTGTTTTAGGTTAAATGAATCACATAATTACTTATATGTCCTCGTCTTCTTCTTCTGATTGTGGCCGTCTCTGCATTTTACCACCATCATTGACCAAAACAAAATCACGATTACCTTCATTTTCTTGTAGATTTTACATAGATTTCTTAGATCTACAACCCAACATCGTGTTTTATAGCTTTAAGTTCATAAAAATCGAGTAATCATAAGATTTTTGATTTTTCAACCGCATAAATCGCATAGAAGACGAAGTATAACACGGCCGACTTTCTTTAAACGACGGTTTAGGCGGTGAAAACGCGGATGGCCGCATAACGTTACCGCACCGGTCCAATTCGCCACGGACACTCACCGTGTAGGACGTGTAATTGGCACTACGCCCGCGTTTTAGAACAAGGCTCTTACCCTTATTAAAAATGGCTCAACTTGCAATTATGTTTACTAGCTTAAAAAGAATCTTCTATTTCTATAAAGAAAGACCAAACTCACAAATTAATTTTTATTAGGAATGAGCCAACTTATCTAATTCTATGAAGAACGAGCCAAACTACTTTTAATATAAGAATGACGACAAAAGACCCAAGTTGATTATTTTTATTAACAATGACGACACGACTTTAATTTTAGATAAGAATGACTTTCAAAATTACATTTCTTAAGGATGACCAACTTGATAATTATATGTATTAATGACTTAAAATTATCTTTATAAAATTGATTAGAAAGTGGTTGGGATTGTTCCTTTGTTAATGAGTACACTAGGCTCTTCAATGAAAGTGTCTTAGATTTTAACGATTAACAGTTAGTTTTTTTTGCATCTCTTTGATGAATCGTGAAACTGAAGAAGAGTTGCAATTTTTTATTATATGTCGACTATTTGCTAAGAATTGCATACGTTCAGAACGTATTTTCAAAGAATTTAAAGAACGTCATTTCGTTGTGTAGCTTAACCAAAATAACTCGGTTCTGTTTTCTTATTCACCGAACTGAATATGTAGTGATACCTGGTGACCAAATTATCAGAAAAAAACAAAAGAACCAAACTGGATCGGAGAATCGAACATCCATACCTAGCTGAGGAGATCCAGCAGCTTTACAACCAGGTTAAATATTATTATTGTTGATATTTTATTTCACAAATTTATAATTTTATTTTATTTTTTTTTAATTTTATTTTCACTTTGTTAATAGGTTTTTTTTGATAATCATTAAGATGGTTTCACCTCTTTGCCAGGAGCCCAAACATTATAAATAGTACTTTCCACTGTGAGTTGAACCCGGGTGGCGAAAGTTACAACCGTAACTCCTTTACTACTAGGCCAATTCAACGTTGGTCACTTTGTTAATAGTTGTCAGTAAATATTGCAGACAACCCCGAGGGAATATATTTTTTAGATTTCAAATGAAAGCGTTTTATTTACGTTCATTTTTCTAAAACGATAACTAAAATGAAATGGAGGGAAAATATTTTCTAGATTTCGAATGAAAATGTTTTATTTTTAGTATATTTTTTACATAACTAATCAGATTATATATTTCCAATTTCTATTTTCTTTACAAAATTAGTCATTTTTTCGACCGTAATTTTCCTCTAGTATTGAATATTCGCATAAAAAATGTCATCCAGATCTCAGGAATTGAGATTGATAAACGATTTAAATTTCGGGAAAATTCCATAAAAATACCCGAACTAAATTTTGTTAAGCTTTTTAATACCCAAACTTTTTCACTACGCAGTTTAATACCCCAACTAATTATTTTGCTCATTTTAATACTCAAACTTTTAACATTGTACCCATTTTAATACCCAACATTTATGTATTTAAATAAAAATACTAATAAGTTTCAAACAAAACTTAATAAAATCTCAAAATCTAAGAAAAAAATATTAAAAATTCTAATTTTATTTTAAGATTTAGAAAAGAAGGTAGATAAACCATGGCAAATTTATTTTTTTCAAAAAAATAAATGAATTTGAATGATAAAAATAAATTTTGTTTTTTATTTCAGAAAACAAACTAAATACAATATTTAAACCTTAGAAATTTTATTACAAAATTTAATATCTTACACTATTTAGTTATTTTTATTTCTCAAACACCAAAAAAATTTAGAATTTTCTGAGTTTATTTTGTAAATTTTAGAGATTTTTTAAATTTTTATTTGAAACTTATTGGTATTTTTATAAAAATAAATAAAGTTTGGGTATTAAAGTGGCCACAGTTTTAAAAGTTTGGATATTAAAATGAGCAAAATAGTTAGTTGGGGTATTAAACTGGGTAGTGAAAAAGTTTGGGTATTAAAAAGCTTAACAAAATTTAGTTCGGGTATTTTTATGGAATTTTCTCTTAAATTTCCACAAGCTAAGATCACATGAATCATGCATCTCGCTGAGAGGATTAGAACACGTCCAACGACGTTTCTTAAGGAGAATCCTTACCAAAAAAATATTAAAATAATGCAAGAGGTCCACAAACAGTTAAGAAACAACATCCAAAGTCTCCTAATTAAGGATCAGTTTTTGGGAGGTTTTTGCATTGTTCGCGGATCCCAGTGACACGTGGCGGTCCGTAATTAGTTCTCTTTTTTTTTTATCTTTTTTATATCTGAAAAAAATACTAAAAAAGTTTCCTATGATGATGCCTAGGCCTTGGCAGAAAAACTGAACCCGAAGAACCGAAACGAATCCGATCTGAAAAATTAATATCAAATCCGAACAAAAATTAATTAAATATCCGAATATGTTCAAATTTTTGGTATTTAAATAACTGAAACGGAACCCGATCCGAACCAAAATATTTCGGGTACCCGAATATATCGAACTAGTTTAATATACCTATTTATTTTAACTATTTTTAGATTTAACGTACATTATAAAGCATCTAAAATATATATTATAATTTTAAATTGTTCAAAATACTTGAAAACATATACACATAGTTAAAAGTTCATGTCTAAATATTTAAAGTATACTCAAAACACCAAAAATACATAAAATATTTATTGATTCTTTATCCAAATATTCAAATCAAACCAATTTATATGTAAAGTTTTGGTGCTTTGACACACGTTATTCAAATTTATATGTAATATATTATTTTGTTTATAGATTCGGTGAAATTAAAATATATAATACATTTTAAAATTCTAAAAATAATTTAAATGGGTTATCCGAATCCGAACCGAACCTGCAAAGATCCGAATCAAGATTTAGAAATACCCGGATGATGCTGAAATCATTGATCCCGAAAATCCAAAATCCGGATAGACCCGAACCAAAACCTAAATGTATACCCGAACACCCACCCCTAATAATACCCTAAAAGTTTCCTATAATGATGCCCCCAGTACACCATTGATGATACCCTTAAAAATCCAATCATGTTTTTGATGGAAATCGGTGTCAGTTGGGTAGGTATTATGCAACGTATGGAATTTGGCAAGCCAAGTATATAATATTTGTTTGCATAATAATAAATACTAGATAATAATCCGTGCATTGCACTGGATGAGATTATTGATTTTGTTATCTTTTTAATAGGCATGAGTATTTAGGTATCCATCGGTTCTGTCGGATATCAGGTTTCTCAGGCTTGAAAATTAAGTCTCGTTTGGGTATTACAAAATTCCGAGTCGGGTTCGAGTCGAGGCCTCCCGGGTTTGAGTGGGTTCGGTTTTGATGTAAAAGAACCTTAAAATAACCGAATAACTAATACATATGAAACTGGTTCATACTCAAAGTAACCATATTATCCCATTCGGTTCGGGTATTTTGGATAGATATTTTGTATCCAAACTACCCAAATGTACCAAAAATAACTAAAATTACTCATTCGACACGGTTTTTTGAGTATTTCTATACAATTTACCATATTTTATCTAAAAATACACAAAAGCAATTAATATTTAATTTATAATTTTGATTTGAATTTTTAAAATAATTATACATATAATTATAAATAATATTTTTTAAATATATAGTTACATTTCAGAAATCTTCGGATACTCATTCGGTTCTCGGTTCGGGTTGGATTGAGTACATGTTCCTACCGGTTCTTCGAATACATCAGTTTAGGAACCATTCGGTTATTTACCCTGTGTCTGATCGAGTTCTAGACCCTGATTTTCGGTTCGGTTTCGGATCGGTTCTTCAGTTCCGGATATTTTGCACAGCCCTACTTTTTAAGATAAAAATACATTATATATGTTTAATCTGGATATTTGTTTGGTATTACATTATTTTTTTGACCTCCTAAAATATAAATACCATTCTAAATCCATATTTATTTTGTTTTGTTTGGTTGAAGTGATCGAGGTTTTTTATTTTTCGGTGATAAACCTAAAACTATTATATTTATTTGGCTTCATGTTATATGAATTTTCGACAGTTCTTATGTCGTTTCATTTTTAAGTTTCTAAATGCTTGCAAAATCAAATAAAATCTAAATAATAGTTTAAGAAAAAAGACATCCAATATTCCAATGTTATTTGTATTATTTGTACAAACAATGTTGGTGAAATTTTAAGATTTTGTATTTTACATAAGATAATCTAATATTATTTTTGTTGTTTGAACTTAGAAATAATATTAAAAGTTGTATATTTATACTCATAGAAATTGGTTTTTATTGAGTTTAATAATGTAAATTTTGTTTAATGTTAATGTGAGTATCCGCATAGCATGTTTCCCATGTCTTCTCGATCTGATCTTGTATCAGGTCTTTCATGTGATCTTATGATCATCTAAAACGGTAAACAAAATACATTAAATTCAAATAATAACATACGAAAACATCATTAGAAGTTAACCACTTACCTTTAACTTTGATTGTTTTAGAAAACTCTCGACGCAATCATCTCTCCAAAGAAATCCCTTATATTTACTCTCGCTCAGACCATCAGCCATCCATGGACATGACCATTAACATGGTTTAGAGTTATATTCCCATCATCATCATCATCATCATCATCATCATCATCATCATCATCATCATCATCATCATCATCATCATCATCATCGTTTTCACCAACTTGTCTCCTCCTCTCAATCTTGTCAAGTTCCTCTAAAGAACCCAACAGTAAAATATTATCTTCATGGATCCAAAAAGAGTTTTGAAAGAGACCTCCATGAGTCGTGTAGACGCTATCTGATATCACAGTTGCCAAAGGTAATATTTTGAAACAATCTATACACTTAGAGTATAACATTGGATCCTATTTATCACTGTATCTGTCAGATGTCTCTTTTCAAGAAACGAAGTTAGATATGAAATTTTCAATTTCTAAAACACACTCTAGCATTTTAGTTGATGTGAATCTTAATGATTTTTTTAAATGATATTATTCAGTTGTTTTACAAAGAGAATTTTAAATAATTTCAATTCATTATTATAAATGTTAAAAATGTATGAACCAAAAGAGTTTATTGAAAAAAAAAATAGAATGCAAACACATTAAATTGTCTCGAGTGTAGTTAAAAAACTTAGTGTGTAAACGCATTAAATGTTAAACTATTGTGAAAACGACACGTCAGCATATTCAAAAAATATAGTGTGAACACATTAATTAAGAATTTTTTTCTTTTGATATACAGGAGGTCAATGATGACATCATTCATGTGTCGTAAGCATTTTATTAAAATCTTATATAATAATGTTGAGTTTTTTTCTCTTTGGAGAGAAAAATGCCATGTGGCATTCTCCTTTTGATAATTAATTTTTTTTTTCAACTTTATTTAATGTTGTTTTGGTGTTAATTGTTACTAGGTGTTAGTTTATTTTTCTTATGAATTTACAATGATGTTTTAATTTTAGATTGAAAGTTTAATTTATTATGAATTTTATGTCTTGATTTTCTTTAGATTTCATAACTCTTTTGTTACATATTTTTTAAAAATACTTTTAAAACTATTTCTTAATATTTTGTATGTCAAATAAAAATACAAAAATGGAAACTAAAGTTAATTATTTTCAAAAAAATTTAAACATAAAATAGATACATATCCAAACTATTACTTTATGTTTGAAAAGCATTTAAAATATTAACATTAGTTTTTATGTATTTATTTTCATAGCTAATATATTATCTTATAATAAAACTAATTCATTTACTAAACCGCGGTTCACCCACGGTTAATCCAATGATCCAGAGATCCGGTAAATCGTCCGATTCAGTGTCCGGGTCGGGTGTCAAAACATTGGTTTATAGGATTTCTTTATATTTGATGTTGACGATGGAAAATGGAACCTCTACGATTCCCCTTCTTTAATGCAATCGACGTAACCGCCATATAATCATTCTAGAAATCCCACTCATCCCACTCTAATAATGTTTAGTAACCGATGACGATTCAAGTCCAAAAGACTAACATTTGGTCTATTGGTATTGGCACATAAACTCTATGGTATCTTTCCATGTTACATTATGCAAGGAAATCGATAACTTCCCTGATGCATGCTATCCGTGTTTACATTTTAAAAACCGTGAACATGATTAATATACTCTTAAAACTTAACTAAACAAAAAAGAATCATTACTTCCAATCTGAGAAAAATTTAAAAATGTTGTCTGGTTGCTAAAGTTATTTAAAATTGATGTAAACCACATATCACCCTCACCATTAATCCTTTGCACCACACTAACCATTTATTGTCAAAACCATTACTAAATGCAACAAGTCAGCAAGCCCGAATGTCACAGATAGTTAGAAATTGTATTTCTCATGATCGTTATAGATGCTAACATCTCATTTACTAATTAACAAATTGATTTTTTACTAGGAAGATTTGGTGAAATTGTTCTATTCCGGTTAAAATAGAGTTGTCCATTAAATATAGGAGTTTAGGAACCATTTATAGTTTTTAGCTTAAAAACATATTTAGATTCATATTAAGATTCGTTGATATTCCTAAATAAGGGTGGATAAACAAGAATTTCGTTATGAACACACACAAAATCTTCCATTATAACAAAACTAATATAGAAAATAATTTTATGTTTCTTATTTTAAAAAAACATTTTTTTGAGAGACCTTGAAACTAAAGTAACACATACAACTCGCACTCTATATTTTAAAAGTCAACATGGTAATTTTAAAATATATATTAGATACTCACCAATTATTTTATCAAAAATTGACACTTCACCCATATTTTTTATAAAATTTATAAAATTTGAACAGTATTACATATTTCTATTATTTGAACTAAATATATTAGTAAAAGTTTTATAGTTCATATATAGTTACTTTTATAATTAATAATATAAGTATGTTTTCTATATAAAACATCAAATTTGTTTATGACTATCGGCTTTTTATTCTATTTTTATTAAATCGATTAGTAACAACCACTTATCCTATTCTACTTTGAACTAAACAACTTCAAACAAGGTCACTAACCACTATCAATAAAGATCAGAAAATATTATTTTTAATATATTTTATTTTCACATTTAGCATATTTTATTTGTTAAGACCATATAATAATTTATATATTTATGTAAAAGTATAACATACGAATCCGGCGGGTAACGTCGGAATATCACTAGTAAATACATGATAACCACTAGTACCAAAATCTATTTTGTAATTAATTTTTTCATTGATTAATATACAATAGCATCTTGTGTATAATTTAATTTTTTTATTTCTTTAATATAATAGAAATACGTGTTGTAGGCATTCTATTACAATAATACACGCTAACCATAAGTTTCATCCATTGTGCCATAAGTTTATTTTATTTTAACCCCTTGTGCAAAAGTGTCATCCTTTGGCCTTTCTAATGAAAAGTCTATTTAAGAAAATTGTTTCCTTCATTGCTTTCTCATACATGCTAACTTGCAATTCTAAGGATTTAAGAATATGTCAATCAGGTGAAAAAGTTGATTACTGTTATTCTACTGTTGTAATGGATGGAGAAGACGGAAGTGGAGAAGGAGGAAAAGGAGGACGAGGAGGAGGAGAGAAGCATTTGTAGGAGGAGGACAAGGAGGAAGAGGAGGAGAAGGAGGAAGAGGCGGAGGGAGAGGAGGAGAACAAGGAGGAGATGGAGAAAGAGGAGGAGATGGAGGAGGACGAGGAGGAGAAGGGGGAAAAGGAGGGGCGGGAGGAGAACGAGGAGGAGACGGAGAAAGAGGAGGAGATGGAGGAGGACGAGGAGGAGAAGGAGGAAGAGGAGGAGGAGGAGGATGGGGAGCAGAATGGGGACCAGGGTGGGGAGCAGGAGGACGAGGAGGAGACGGAGAAAGAGGAGGAGATGGAGGAGGACGAGGAGGAAGAGGAGGAGGAGGCTGGGGAGTAGAATGGGGACCAGGGTGGGGAGCAGGAGGACGAGGAGAAGATGGAGGAGGACGAGGAGGAAGAGGAGGAGGAGGATGGGGAGCAGGAGAAAGAGGAGGAGATGGAGGAGGACGAGGAGGAGAAGGAGGAGAATGGGGAGCAGGAGGAGAAGGAGGAAGAGGAGGAGAAGGATGGGGAGGAGGAGGAGGAGGAGGAAGAGGGGAGGAGGACGAGGAGGAGGAGGAGGAGGAGGAGGTGGAGGTGGTGGAGGAGGGGAGGAGGAGGAGGAGGAGGAGGAGGAGGAGGAGGAGGAGGAGGAGGAGGAGGAGGAGGAGGAGGAGGAGGGGGGGGAGGATGATGGTGGTGGTCAAGATAATGATGATGGTGGAGGAGGAGGAAGAGCCTACGTTTCTATCCTTTTTTTTTCAAATAATAAATAGTGGTTTTATGTTCCATCTTTGAGGACAAACCCACTTGTCCCTTCTTTTTTCTTTGTACTTCTAAGTGTAGGAGTTGTGACTCCATATTGTTACTTGAAAATCAAACTTTGTGTGATGGGCTTGCGTATTGAAAACATTGTTCTTGTGTTCATATTATTCCACTTTTCCCTTTTTCTTTTCTTGCTTTGTGCTTGCAAGTGCATAGGAGTTACACTCCATTGTGAGTTGAAACTAAAACATCGTACTAGAAGAGTTGTTCTTGTGTTCTTATTTGTATAAAAGCAAATAATAAGAAATTTATGTTGCTAACAAAATTTTCACAAAACCAGAAAATGGAATTAAAGAAACAAATAATTTACTCACATGTCGAACTCAGTTTTGTCTGAATAAAAAATATAAAGGTAAGAAATAGATAGTTTGGAAAGCAAGAATTTGGGCAAAAGATAAAAAATCAAAAGATAAAGGAGAAAAAACTTATCACCCACGAGTGTAGACCAAACCAAGTCTAGTGTTAAGCAAAGTCAAGATTGGCCAGGCTCGTTTTAGACTTAAATAAACATGCATGACTTTAACAATATAGTTTAGTCATTTATTAACAATATATATATATATATATATATATATTCACAAGTTGGGTTTGTTTTTTTTGGTCTGATTTACAAAAAATATTAAAAATAAAGAAGCAATGGCAGGCTGCCACGTAGCCTTGGAGCCCGCACACAGTTGAAGGACTCAACTTTATTTGACTCTTAATTAGCGACTTTTTTTCTTTTTTTCTTCGATTCTGTCGTTTTGTGGTCTCCCCCTCCCTTAGCAACCCCTAAAAAACGACCAATAATATTGGCCTAAGTTTTAAAAAGATATAATGTGGAATATGTTTGTTTTAAATAGAGATTATTGGTGAATATACACACAAACCGACTCCTAATTGCAAACATATACGAAGTGTTTAGTAAATGCTTTGTTGACCATTTTGCCCCTATTTCCATAGCCGAGCTACGCCTGTAATTGTGTCAGCCCCAGCTGTGTGTGTCGGAGTTTCACTCCCGATACAAGCATGCGACAGAGACTCTGTGTTTGAAATAATAGACGAGACGGTTGAGTTTCCTAAAGACGTAATGCATTTTGTGCCTTTTAAACGTAACAGTTTTTTTTCGGGAAAATCGCATAAAAAACCCTGAAAGTGTCACTTAGTCACACTTTAAACCTTGAAGTTTTTTCACTAACACTTTAAACCTCGGAAGTGACATTTCTGTCATAAAAAACCTCCAAACTTAAAAAATGACCTGTTTAACAGGTAAAAATGGTGATGTGTCGGTTTTTTTTCCAAAAAATATTTATTTAATTTATAAAATAAATAAATATTAATGAAAAAATCAGAAAATTAAATAAAAATTAAATAAAAATTCAGAAAATTAAATTTAAATTCATAAAATTAAATAAAAATTCAAAAAATTCAAAAAAACAAATAAAAATTCAGAAAATCAAATAAAAAATTAAGAAATTAAATAAAATTCATAAAATTAAATAGAAATTCAAAAAAGTAAAAAATCATAAAAATAAAATAAAATAAAAAAATAGTAAAAAATCATAAAAATAAAATAAAATTCAGAAAATTAAAAATAATCATAAAACTAAATAAATATCAGAAGTTAAATAAGTTTCAAATAAATAAATAACTAATTCCAATATTCTCGTCCGAATTTTCTCGAAAACCAATTCATATGAAATTCAGTATCTGACTTTTTGAAGTCCTTTGACATTGAATCGAAAGTGGCCATTCCTAAACGTGTAATAAACTTTCGATAAATTACTAATTCATACTCGCAAAAAGCCTTCGACGAAATACACACTACTTCTCGTAAAAACTAATGTTACGAAATTTGAAACTCAGGTCAGAAGACAAGAGGAGAAGAAGAAGGAAGAAGAGACAATCTCGGATCATTAACGAGACTAAGATACGTCCGACTTAGAAAATTTTGTCAAGGTTTTAATTTTTCGTAGGAAAAGAATGAAAATGTCTTGAAAACTGCCGTAAAATTAAGGGAACTTAGACCCTAGGTGGATAGTCTAGCAATCTAAGTTTTAATTTTATGAATTTTTATTTAATTTTCTGAATTTTAATTTAATTGTTTGAAATTTTAATTTAATTTTCTGAATTTTATTTATTTTTTTGAATTATTATTTAATTTTCTGAATTTTTATTTAATTTTTTGAATTTTTTTTAATTTTCTGAATTTTTATTTAATTTTATGACTTTTTATCTAATTTTATATTTTTTTTTAATTTTTATTTATTTTATGAATTAAATAAATATTTTTTTGAAATTTTTTTTGACAAATCACCTTTTTACCTGTTAAACAGGTCAACTTTTTAGTTTGAGGGTTTTTTATGATACAAATGTCACTTCCAAGGTTAAAAGTGTTAGTGAAAAAACTTCAAGGTTTAAAGTGTGAGTAAGTGACACTTTGAGGGTTTTTTATGCGATTTTCCCGTTTTTTTTCCTAATAAATCCCATTACTCATAATTTAAAAAACACAAACCATTTTTTTCTTCTGATTGAAACCGCAAAGAAACCCCAAACCCAACAATTAAACTCGAAATGCGACCCAAAATACACCGAGAAGATGGATGATTACGAATTTCCACCAAGAATCTTCGCTGCTGGCCACGAACCCAACGGAGATAGAGTCAACTCCTACCACATAGTCAAGCAGACAGAATCAATCATCGATGCTCTTACCTCCGATGAGTT
Source organism: Raphanus sativus (assembly GCF_000801105.2). Lineage (NCBI taxonomy): Eukaryota > Viridiplantae > Streptophyta > Magnoliopsida > Brassicales > Brassicaceae > Raphanus > Raphanus sativus. The sequence continues at coordinate 28,684,478 of NC_079516.1, forward strand.
TAAAATTTTCAAGAAATCATCATTTGGAAAGGTATTATCGCTAGACGAAATCCCTACCTTCTTTGGAGCTTTTGGTCATTACGTTATTGTTAGGAGATTGAAAACGAAGAAGAAATACGAGGTCTGGTTTTTGTTTGGGGGAAATCCAATCAGATTCTCGCTAAGAGAATTTGCTATCGTTACTGGTCTCAATTGCGGCAAACTCCCAATCTCACCACCACCCAAGAAAAGGAAAAACCCTCTGGAAGAGAAACTCTATTGGAACGAGTTGTTCGGGTCCCTTAAGACATGCATGATTGAGACTGTTGTTGATATGCTGAAGACTAACAAAGTGAGAGACAGGGTTAAGAGGCTTAAGTATGCCGCTTTGGCTATTGTATCTTCTGTTCTCCTGCCATCCTCACACTTCCCGAAGATCATTCCCGAACACGTTGAGATGATTCGTGACCTAGACGAATTTATGGCCTACCCATGGGGTAGAGTTTCTTTACAAGTGCTGGTGTCTTCGTTGTTTGCCAAAGATGAAGTCGCTCTGTCTCAGGAGTCATTCGCTGTTAGGGGTTATGTGGACGAGATACAGATGGTCATGATTGCCGCGGTACCAGCTCTGAAAGAAAGAAGTACTCCTTCCGAAACATCTAGGCTGATACGGCTAGGCATGAGGTTCCTCCCAAATATGCAGTCATTCGTGGGCACGCCAAACAAATGGATTCAGAGTGCGAGGTTCGTTAGTTGCTCTGTTTTCTTGTTAACTTTTAATATTACAATTACCATAAACGTTTACTGCTAATAAGGAACATAATCGCAAACCAGAAAGTTCAAATGATACAGGTTAGTGTCTGCAATATCCTTGACGATCCATAGGAAGAGTGGTGTTTGCAGTGGGATTTTTCATGGAATGACGAAGATATTGACGCAATGGTTGACTTGATCCTTCGCCTTGCTGGAGAATGTTACCCCTTCAAGAACGAAATGTTCAAGGGCGGGATCCAAGCTTCTAGTATTGTGCGTACCAAACCAGAGAAGCAGAAGGAGAAAGCAAGAAAAAGGAAGAATGACAAGGAAGTACCTGCGGAGTCCAACGAAGGCGAGTCATATGATTCTCAGTTGCCAAACCATATTGCCAAGCTGGTTGGTGATCATATGGATGGGATATTAGGTAGACTAGTGCCAATGATTAAAGAGTCTGTAGATCATCAGATCAAGGCAATCTTGGGTGGTTTCAACTTTGATGGTAAGATCTCGGCGATCCTAACATCCTTGAACAACATGTCAGCCTTAGAGGGTATGGTCAATGCAACTTTAGTGGACAAGGTCGCCAACATGCAAAACACGGTCATCAAGTCCCTATGCGAACACATCACAAAGGCCTCTGCAAACAATCCGTCTTGTGATCCCATGATTTCCTCCACCTCTCCAAGAATCCCAAACGTGGATGTCAATCCTGACACTGCTCTCCATAGGGAGCTGGATGACTTGACGGCACGCACTCAACCGATCAGGTCAGTTTTGCAAAAATGTTATCGTGATCATAAATGTTAGATTTGATTAGTATTCACACTGAAATGTGTTTAACATAGATATCGCCGGTGGGTGAGTTCCCGGGGACTGGTGGGCAGGACAATGCATCTCTTACGAAAGAAGCGGTTGCAATGGAAACGCAAGAGGTTAGTCATGTACACAGTTCTTAAATTGAAAGCTAGCCCTGGTGATGCGGACATCAAACCAGTAGCTGAACCGGAAGTCAACCCAACACCTTACCAAACCAGCCAAGGCGCTAACCAGGACATATGTGCACTAAAAATGCCATATCTTTCAAACCAGGAGGGTTTTCACCATGAAACCAATTTTCATGGATTCTACACTCAATATGGAGTCAAGCCAAATTAGAATTATCCCAAAATCTATCCGGAGCAAGAAGATATCAATTTTACAAACCGGAGGTTCTCTAGCCCATCCATTTGCGAGTACCAGGCCTTAGAAGAAATTTCAAGCTCAGACATGACGCGGCCTTCACCATATTCAATCATGAGCTTGAAGAGGGACTTATTATCTTTCCAGGAAGCCCGAAATCAAGAGAATTGGTGATATACCATGGATTTTACCCGTTTTTAACCATGGTATACTGGTATTTTATTATATATTTTATTATATATTTAATCTGTTATCTAGCCTGTTAGGTATGTTTTCAGGTTCAGGAGCAATTCGTGAGAAAGTGATGTTTTTGAAGCATTTTGGAGTGCAAGAGATGATACACCCGAGTTGACCATTCAAGACCAAGTCGGAAGTCAACATTGCGATTATAATCGATCGATACTCGTCCTGAGTTGTCGATCGATGTAGCTGAGAAGATCCGCGTACTAGAAGATCATAATTGATCGATACACATCCTGTATTGTCGATCGATATCAAGGACGAAATGGTTTAGCCGACTACTTCACCAAGACTTCACCAAATTACGAGATTGCCCCTGACGACTTTTTAACCTAATGGAAATGCTTAAATATTCCTGCTAAGTGTTTTTGACGGCAAGCTTTGAACAACTTAGAGAAAAGCAAGTCTTGAGAGGCAAAGCAGAGAATGTGAGAGAGAGACTAGAGTTTTATTTGTTTTGAGAGATTGGAGAGATTTCTCATCTCCTTTTGTATTTCTACTTATTTCTATCTATGCAATTATTTCATCTATCCATTGTCATGAATTGCTTAGCTATGTCTGAGTAGTCTACTTGTTAGATCTAGGGTTTAAATAGGTTTGTGGGATTAGCCCCAAACTATAATTGCTAAGTTGTGGTACTCATCAAATGGATTGCACCCTATGCTTGTTCTAGATTAGCTAACTAGAATATAGATCACTAGGATCTTTGATTATCTTGAATTATCCATTTGAGCTAGTTTGTCTCCTGTTGAGAAGAGCGACAGTCCTCCTTGAGACCTAGTGTTCATTATCTGCTCGCGCCTAGGCATCTCTAGAAGCCGTCGATCGATATCCCGACAGGTGAATCGATCGCCGAGCGAAAGGTGTATCGATCGATATCTCAAAAGGATGTCGATCGACTCTTTTTCTGTGTCAACATACGACAGTTGAGGCTAGAGATCTAGATTATTTAACCAGTGATACATCACTAGAGTTAAGCGGCTGAGATCTATAGTATCATGCAAGCAACTTGTTAAAGCATTGATAGAAATTATAATCTCCATTCCTGAATAAAAGCCCTATGTCTAGCACTCTTTATCACATTTAAACAACCCATCATATTGTTAGTTAGAGCAACTACCTTGCTCATTTTAGGAATTGTTATTTTTATTTCCATCATATAAACCAAATTCACCTAGGATTGATTAGTAGATTTTATTTAATTGGTTTCCTAGCTCCTCGTGATTCGATCCCTAAGTACTACAGCTGTACCTCTTATTTGAGAGAGTAAGCTCTACTGGGTAATTTGAGCACTATCAAATTTGGCGCCGTTGCCGGGGAGCTTTTATCGCCATTAGATTTAATCTTATTAATCTTAGGTTTTTCTTTTTACCCCCTTTCTGATTAAAATTTTTCTTGTCTTTTCAGGTACATGCCCAGCAGTACCAGAAGCAACATGGGAAATCAACTATTATTCTCAGAGGATCCTGCACACTTGGAACGCTCAATCCGCAAAGACCTACGCTCCGCATCGATCGACAGAACCGCATTACCGTCGACTGATACTCACGTTCAACCGTCGACCGACACTCAGACAGCACCGTCGACTGATACCGTTCGCCGATCCACATCGTTCGATACTACTCACCGTACATCGATCAACACTACTCCGAAGCATGGTCGCGATTGTTATTCTGACGCATGGCGATAATGGAAACCTGTATGACCAAGATGGTCATCTGCGTAATACAACATGTCAGAAGCTAGATGCACAGGCTACAGGAGAAGCTCAAACACGATCGTTGGCAGACTATAACCGTCCAGACGAGTACTACACCAACATATCAGCTATTTGACTTCTAGAGATTCAGAAGCCGAACTTCGAGCTCAAGCCTCAGTACTACTCTCTCGTGTCTCAGATACCTTATTCTGGGCTATCACACGAGCATCCTATGGACCATCTGGAGAGGTTCGAGGATCTTATCACTGCTATTCGTATGGATGGAGTCCCTGAGGACTACCTACTCTGCAAGTTCTTCAAATACTCACAGATTGGAGAAGCTTCGCACTGGATCAAGCAGCTACCTACAGGATCACTGACATCCTGGGCCGACATCAAAAACGCCTTCCTGCGTAATTTCTTTGATGAGGCACGCGCTGAAGGCTTAAGGAGCAAAATCGCCACTTTCGCGCAAAAGCCTAGTGAGACTTTTAAAGACGCATGGATCAGATTTAAGTTCTTCCAGCGAGACTGTCCACACCATGGATTCAATAAAGTGCAGCTGCTAAGCACTTTCTGCAGAGGTATCACCTTGAGGTATCAGATGGCTCTTGATACTGCCAGTGAGGGGAACTTCAACCACTAGGAATCCAATACATGCTGTGAGAATTATTGAGAACCTAGCCAACAGCAGCATCACTAAGAACACTGACTCTGACAAGAAGAAATCGGTTGCAGCCATCGGAGAAGACCAGATGAATGAAGTCAGAGCCAAGATAGATGCTTTACATGCATTTCTGGGGCAGCCAGTCTACTCAGCTGAAGAAGGAGAGGCTAGAGAAGATGATACAGAGGAAGATGTGAACTACATTGGAGGTACTTGATTTCAGAGATATGGAAACCAGAGTGGAAATATAAACTTTTTTGGCAGTGGTCAGAAGCGTAATTACAACCAGAGTTCACAGTATCAGAAACCCTTCACCAATACAAGGAACTACGGTAACTCAGCTTACCAAAACCCACCACCACCCACCCAGGAAAGTAAGTTTGATGCCATGATTGATAGAGTTCTAGAAGGTCAGCAGAAGCTTACAGTAGACTTCAATGGGAAGATTGATTCTGTCTTCAATAATCTGACCACAAGGATATACACCATTTGCACTCAAGTTAAGAAACTTGAGACACAGATTGTCCAGACTGAAGACTCTATCAGGAGGATTGGAACTTCTAAGGAAGTAGGGGAAGGAAATAGGAAACACCACGTGAATGCCATTATAGATGATGATTTCTGGCAAGTGGTGAAACATGAGAAGCTACAAGAAGGAGACTTTGAAGTGGAAAGTTCACTAAGTTTCGGTGGATCACAATGGTGTCGATCGACACCAACCAGTCCACATCGATCGACATTAATGATGTCATTTCCGGATACGACTGTAGATTGCAACGCGGTTAGGATATTGACACATGCTGAATTCACGGCTTCTCATCCATACCCACCCACCCACACCTACGAAGATATCGACCGACGAGATGAGCCACTCATCGATCGACACAATGATGAGAAACATATCGATCGACCCTTTTCTCCACCTATCGATCGACACGCACCTCTCACATACCAAGTGCAACTACCATCGATAGACAGCAACTGAATCAATGCACTCAGACCCACACCGAAACCACAAGCTAACCCTACAGAGACCACTGGTAACCCTTCAGACACTACACCTACATCAGAGGGAACTGAAGGAAGAAGGTTAAGGAGTAGAAAGGAAAAGATTCCTAAGAACCTTAAGAGGGAAGCTAATGAAAAGGAGATTGATGGTTTCACTAAAAGAGTTATCAGAATCCCACCAGAGAAACCTTTTGAGGAGGTTTACTTCACAAGCAGATTGTGGATGTTCTTCAGAGAAACAAGGGAGACTGAAAATGACATTAGAAGAAGGTTTGACAATGTCAGAGAAGATATGAGGAAAATGATTACTTTGAAGAAGAAGAGTGATCCTGGGAAGTTTGCAATACCCTGTGTAGTACAAGGGATTGAATTTTCTCATGCACTATGTGACACTGGTTCATCAGTCAGCATCTTACCAAAGATCATGGCAGACCATCTTGGCCTGCAAGTAGAGCCTTCACCAGAGATCTTTACATTTGTGGATTACACGCAGAAAAACTCTAGAGGCTTGATCAGAGACCTGGAAGTACATATTGGTAATGCTATCGTCTCTGTGGATTTTCATGTCCTAGACATCAAGCTAAATTGGAACTCTTCCCTCTTACTTGGAAGAGCATTTATGGCTACAGTAGGAGTCATATGTGACATTAACACCAACATGATGTGCTTGACTCTGATAGATCCAGATATCCACTACGACCCTGTCAAGCTTGGCAAACCATCAGCCAAATCAGTGGTAAAAGAAGATGATCCTGGTATCATTGCAGTTTGTCATTGTGAAGTCGAGTACGAGACAGAGTACTCGGGATCGATCGACAGCAGCTTAACTTCATCGATCGACACCAGTAAGTCAGAGGAGATCGACAACAAACATAGATCATCGATCGACAGAGACCCACCAGATGATGAATTCGATCTACCAGATCATTGCTACCCGAATTTCGCCATCCCACTCAGCAGAAAGGTAGATGATTACTCAGTAAGGAGTTGGGCAGATAGCGGATTTCATGAGAGTTTTGCAGTAGACATAGCCACCTCTTCCCACAGTGGAGACCACGGTGAAGAACATGATACAGACTACTGGGAAGAGAGAGCTTGGGAAAATTACTTGGAGAATGACAGATTTGCAAATCGATTCCCACAATCGATCGACATCAAGCGCCCACCATCGATCGATTATCTACTTCATCCAGCAAAACGACATCGTCCATTGATCGACATAGCCAGTATCACATCGATCGATATTAACCCGGACGACTTAAAGGACAAAATCGGAATTTCACCGATTAGGGCAACACATGGGTATAAAAGGTTGACAACTACAGAGACAAAAATTCAAAACTTTCCACCGTCTACCCAGCAGCTTCCAGCATTCAGCAACTTATCAATGGAGGACTGCAACACCATGAACAATCGATCCAACCATGCAGCTAGACATGCACCATCGATCGCCACCACCACATCACCATCGATCGACGCCTTCAACAGAGCTCAATCTCGATTTCATGACCCTTATGATATCAGGAACGTTTCACTAACACCTGATGAATTTGGAATTTTCAGGGACACAGATGGCTATGCAAGAGCAATGGATGGAAGAGTTCTGCACATAACCAGAGAAGACATAGCAGACATCCTCCAAGTTGCTAATGGACCAGAAAACCTGTTCACACAGCAACGTGGCCATCCAGACATCCTAGCTCACGTCCAGGACAACCACCACGTCACCCCAAGGGAGGATACAGTTCCTAAAAGTTTCGGTCAACCCAGGAGTTCACCATCGATCGACATCGTTTCATCACCATCGATCGACGGAGGATATCCCGGATCGATCGACATACCAAGAGTCGGGTCGCCCGACAGACGATTGGAGTTTGGACGACGTGCCTTCAATACTGATGGATCTAGGAGATTCAAATGGGAAGCAAAGGATGAATATGGTGTCTACAGAGATGAGTTTGGCTATGCTAGAGGAGTTGATGGTGAAATCATCCATGTTACCAAGGAGCAAATAAGGAGAATTCTGGAGAGAGCATCACTTTTTCACAAAGGTTGCTTACGCCTTCCAGTACACACACACGCCCTTACCATGCATACAGACCACCACTAGTACCCTACAGTAGAGAGGAGATAGATGATATGGTGACTGATGTATGGAGAGCTCAGGCACACCTTGAGGCAAACATGCACACATTGGTGGAAGACACTTTCCAGCCTTTGGATGTCAGCTACAAGGATTTCCAGAGTGATATGGCCAAGATAAGAGTGGAGCTTGGAAACATATTAACCATGCTTGAGAAGGAAGTAACGCCACCAATATCGACCGACAGAGTACCTGTACCATCGATCGACATCGGCAAGACTACATCCAAGGACAGACCAGAATGTTCATCACCTAAGCGAGATGAATGGGAGATTGTTTATATCAATACACGGATTGGAGACGTCTACAACCCTCTCAACAACAACGTCGATTGGTTAAGCAAGGGGATCGATCTTCTACAGAAAGAGCTAGCATCAATTCGCAAGAAGGTCAAGCTAAGAATGCTACTTTTCCATCGATCGACACACATTCTTCACCGTCGATCGACACAAGGTTCGCAGCACTGGAAGATAAGATGAAAGCATACGAGACGAAGCATGAAAATTTCAGTTCACCTATCCTGCGACACCAGGACACACTGTCACAACAGCTGAACGAGCTACAACAAGACATGAGCATAGTTCAAGATCATATTGGTCTTCGTGCAGAAACGCAACATCAATCGACAGGCCTAGACCAATATCGATCGACATCGAGCCACCACCAGCAAAGAGAGCATGCACTACAACAGAAGTTGAAGAAATCAAACATGAGCTGTACGAGGCTATGGATGCTATGGAGAGGAGACTCAACGGGACCTGCGATACCATTGACGACACTGTTAACGAACGAGTAAACAGCCTATGCAGAACTACTCGCCAAATGAAGGGCGATATACGTGCTCTGCAATATCAAGAACAGCGCTCACCATCGATCGACACAGTTGATACTGAGTCGACCGACAGAACTCTCAGCGAAACGACCGACGCGCACCTAGTAGCATCGATCGACACCGAATCTTTGGCAGACCGAGATCAGTTAATTCATGACAAGATCGATGCATTACAGAATGAGCTGAGGGAGTTATCAGCATACACCTACCAGACCATCGACAGGAAGGTTGGCAACATCGACTACATTGAGAATTCTGTGAGGAAAGTTCAGGATACAGTCCTCAAGGTAGATACAAAACATCTGAGATCAGATGATGCCACAAGAAGCTTCGTTGCCACATGGTTCAACAGTAGAAGACATGAGATTGATGATTGATGTCCGGTAATCAGCAGTTTCTGCACCCCTTGAGTCACACACCTACCACAGTCAAGCTAAATGACTATAACAAAGCGCTGAGTGGGAGGCAACCCACTATTAGGTTTTCTTTATTTTTCCTTTATTTTATTATTTTTCATTTTTGCTTTTATTTTTCGGATTTATTTTGCAGTTTTTTTTTTAAGATCCGAGTAGAATGATGATTCCGTCGACCGACATTTACCATTCATATCGCTCGACACCACACGACCATCACTAACGATCGACGTACACCACTACGAATTGATCGACACCTTGTCGATCAGGTTTAATCATTCTAACTTGTTATATTTATTAATTATGATTTATTTTCTTTACCTCCTTACCGGCTGTGTTACACTGGGACAGTGTAATTTAAGTCGGGGGGGGGGGGGAGAGTTTACTAATGCGTGTTTTTATTTTGGGTTTTAGTCAAATTGTTTTTCAAAATTATTTTTCGCATAAGTATTAAATAGGAACATTGATATAGATTCGTATTTGATAATCTGACCACTCTTTTGCACCATTCTAGATTACTGATTGCAGATAATACTAAACATGCTAAAGTGGATCAACCTGTCATCTATATTCACTAGCTAAGATTGTTTGAAGGAACCAAATCTGACCTCCAACACTAATACTGACTTATTTGCTTGTCTTGGGGCTTGGAAATCACTGGATCGGAATCCTCTTACAAGTCTGGAAGGTAAAAAGTCTGTGTGTTTCTGGTTCCCTTCCTTCTCTCTCTTCAGCGTCTCAAGATCTAAGTTTATGTTATAAAAGATTGAAATGATTTCTTGAGAGGCAGAGGGGTAGGAGTGTCTCCTGCGACCCCAGTATTCTAAATCTCAAGGATGATCACTCATTGTGGAAACGAGGAATAGGTAAATTACCAAAGACCCCATTATTCGCTACACTTTGTCAAAAATGTATGAGTTACAATGCAAATGTCAATGAGATGGACTAGATGACCTATGTGGCATCGAAACCTGTTGAAATGGAAACTAATAAGAGATTAAGAGAAGAGAGATGAGGGGAGAAAGGAATCAGAGAAGACTACCTGTGTGTTCAGATACTTGTTTGAGGTTAATCCATGTGTCCTTTGATCGATACTCCCAAGGTAAAGCCTGCACTTTTATTTTATGTTAAAAATGAGGTTAGTAGAGGAGAATGTCAGATGAGATTTGCTAAGTTGTTGACTAGATGAGGTTGGTTGCTAAGCTAGGATAAGGCATAATGAACTTCTGTGATTAGGATGTTTAGACATGAATTGCAAACCCATAGAGTGATGACTTCAATATTTTGAATCTTTGAGTTCCTGCTGTTTTCAAACATTTTTCAAAGACTAATGTTTTTGCTTGAGGACAAGCAAAGGAGTAAGTCTGGGGGAGTTGATATACCATGGATTTTACCTGTTTTTAACCATGGTATACTAGTATTTTATTATATATTTAATATGTTTTCTAGCCTGTTAGGTATGTTTTCAGGTTCAGGAGCATTTCGTGAGAAAGTGATGTTTTTGGAGCATTTTGGAGTGCAAGAGATGATACACCCGAGTTGACCATTCAAGACCAAGTCGGAAGTCAACATTGCGATTATAATCGATCAATACTCGTCCTGAGTTGTCGATCGATGTAGCTGAGAAGATCCACGTAATAGAAGATTATAATCGATCGATACACATCCTGTGTTGTCGATCGATATCGAGGACGAAATGGTTTAGCCGACTACTTCACCAAGACTTCACCAAATTACAAGATTGCCCCTGACAAGTTTTTAGCCTAATGGAAATGCTTAAATATTCCTGCTAAGTGTTTTTGACGGCAAGATTTGAACAACTTAGAGAAAAGCAAGTCTTGAGAGGCAAAGCAGAGAGTGTGAGAGAGAGACTAGAGTTTTATTTGTTTTGAGAGATTGGAGAGATTTCTCATCTCCTTTTGTATTTCTACTTATTTCTATCTATGCAATTCTTTCATCTATCCATTGTCATGAATTGCTTAGCTATGTCTGAGTAGTCTACTTGTTAGATCTAGGGTTTAAAAGGTTTGTGGGATTAGCCCCAAACTATAATTGCTAAGTTGTGGTACTCATCAAATGGATTGCACCCTATGCTTGTTCTAGATTAGCTAACTAGAATATAGATCACTAGGATCTTTGATTATCTTGACTTATCCATTTGAGCTAGCTTGTCTCCTGTTGAGAAGAGCGACAGCCCTCCTTGAGACCTAGTGCTCATTATCGGCTCGCGCCTAGGCATCTCTAGAAGCCGTCGATCGATATCCCGACAGGTGAATCGATCGCCGAGCGAAAGGTGTATCGATCGATATCTCAAAAGGATGTCGATCGACTCTTTTTCTGTGTCAACATACGACAGTTGAGGCCCGAGATCTAGATTATTTAACCAGTGATACATCACTAAAATTAAGCTGCTGAGATCTATAGTATCATGCAAGCAACTTGTTAAAGCATTTATAGAAATTATAATCTCCATTCCTGAATAAAAGCCCTATGTCTAGCACTCTTTATCACATTTAAACAACCCATCATATTGTTAGTTAGAGCAACTACCTTACTCATTTTAGGAATTTTTATTTTTATTTCCATCATATAAACCAACTTCACCTAGGATTGATTAGTAGATTTTATTTAATTGGTTCCCTAGCTCCTCGTGATTCGATCCCTAAGTACTACAGCTGTACCTCTTATTTGAGAGAGTAAGCTCTACTGGGTAACTTGAGCACTATCAATTGGTCAAGAAAATCAGAAGTTATGAGTAATTTCCCAGAACCGGCCAAACCGACGCTATCTATGGAAAGTTGCCAACCAATTCAATTCGGTTCGACCCAGAGCTATTTATGGAGACTAGGAGATCATGTTAGCCAATCAGAAGACGTTCCAGGAGTTCTTATATGCACCAGAAGCCAGAGGATCAGGCGGATCCTTGAAGAAGTTATCAAACCTACCCAGAACCATTTTTGGAAAGATTGGACAATCTTTCGGTTTGATCATTTCCAACCAACACTACAAGAAATATGGGTATTGGTAGCAGTTCACGGTAGCACGAATTCACGAAGTGCTACTAAAAGTTTGAAAATCCGAAACAAGACCTTTTAGTAGCGTTAATTAAGCGCTGGCAAAAAATTTCATTAACCCGGGAAATAAAATGAATAAAAAATACATTGATTTCGGTTAAGTGTCGGTATAGAAAGTAATTTGGGCAAAGGACTTGGTTATTTTTTTTTACCTTTTCTTCGTCTCCTTCACTCCGAAACCATCGACGACACATGCAAAAGTTCAAAGACTCAATCTCTCCGATATTTCACGAAGATATTCCTGCCTGTGGTGTTCTCGTCACCGGCGGTCAGATTCCAGGTGAAACCCAGTTTCGATTTTGTCCGTATGAACCCTAGATTCATGTTTTTGATTTTTCTGATTCCTCTGATTAATTTCTTTGATTTCTTTCAGCTTTGAGGCGACGAAGATTTGGAGGAGACAAGTCAGGTTAGAGCTTCTTACATCTGTTTCAGATTCAGCTTTGAGTGAAGTTTGGTTATTTTGTGGGTGTATACGATTTGATCTGTGGTTCTCTGATACACTAAAAATGAATCCTTGCTACTGCCAAGTTAACAGTTGCAATTGTAGTACTTGAGATTCAAATCCAGAGGACTAGTCTACACTCTAGTTCTATAAGTTCCAGAATCAAGCTAAGAAGGAAATATAATTTGGTTGAAATAGGCGATAGTAAACAAGCAAAATAAACACGAGATTGATTCAATTAAACAAGAGCTAGCCTAGGGTATTTCATTGGGTGTTGAATTGGAGCCAAACAATTATTCAAGCGCGATGAAGTGCTTTCTAGAACTCGGATCACTCAGCTGGAACACTCCACTGTCGTGGCAGTGATCGCTTTGCAGATCGATCTCACCACCTAACTGTCGTTGGGATGAGGATCGATTGCAAGCTTTAGAGAACAGGTCCGATCAGTTCACTTACCACCCTAATATCTACTTTTGCTGATTAGGGATACTAAGCTCATTCAATACATGTCAAGTTATCATCCTAAGCGGTTAACTAGGTGATGAACTAGTGATCTAACATCAAGTGATCAGTTTAATGAAAGCAGTAAGAGCAGTATGAATGAAGAACAGTTATGGATCGCTTATCTATGTTTAGCTCATGTCTCAACACCCTAAAAACCCTAGGCGAGCAAGGCTACTACTCGATCATGATGCAAATAGACAAAGACATAAATCCTGAATAAAATTGCATAAGAACAGAGTATGAAACAAAAGGGTTCAGATGATCTTCTCTATGAGAGGATGGGTTTCTTCTCCCTTACAAGTTGCAGATCGTAAATCTCAGTGTTCTCTTGTAAAAACTAGCGTAAAAAAAATAGAAAATAGATAGATGGCGTTTTTATATGGAGGCGCCAATCAGAAGAAAAGAGATTAGGGCAACAGGGCTTAAATTCCCGAAATAGGAGTTTCCATATTCGTCTGGAACAATCTCCGGATCACTCCGTCTGCTTGTTCCGCTTGCGAGAGAACAGTCTCGGGACTGTTCTCTTGAGTGTTCTCCGCAGGAATGCTCCAAAAGGACTTCTTTTCATCAGGCACCTTCTCTTCTTCCTTCTACTAACTCCAGACCTGTAAAAGGTCAAAAAGGACTAGACTGACACGAATTAGTGACTTGAAACAAATGAAAACATATATACAATGATGTGAAAAACACCATATATCAATTCCCCCAGACTTAGATCCTTGTTTGTCCTCGAACAAGGCAAGTACCAAGAACAGGGAGAAAGGTTTGAAAGCGTGGGAACTCGCTTATTCTCAGCAACCATACTCTTACCACAAATCTCTGAACCATACAAGCTGTAGATTAGGACCACACACACTTACTGAGAACCCCCTGATCGCTGTTCGAAGATCGGCTCCTTACTCTACATCTCAACCTGAAAAGGCAACACTTTCGAGACAAAACTCCTTATGTTCAATTAAGATCAGCGTGAGCTTCTTGTCACAGGCTCTACTCAGAGAGAACGGGCTAGGTATAGAACAGGCTAACTTTTATGGTGGAGTTCAAGAGTGTTTAGGGTTTACCAAGAGCGGGTGCAGGATATCGCACAAAATGGTCGTGAGAGGACGGCTCCATTGAGGTCCACAGTCCTTACTCATCTCTGCTAATCGGACTGCTCTCCGATAGATCGATCATAGGACTGCTCTGCGTGATTCAACTTCCCCTTCAGAACACTTCACTGAAACCACCATTACTTATCAACTTCCCCAGTGGCATGCATCATATATTCTTCCCCTTCTCGTCACCAGTAAATCAAAACAAAAACAGAATATTTTTTTTTTTTTTCATACTGATATACACAAATGCTGGGGTGACGAGCAAGGAGGTAACAAGTGATGTACATGATGCCACTGGTGATTCATTCTGCTCTGTTCTAGCCACTTACTTCTTCGTTGTTCTCTATGGTATCGGAACAGGCACCTCGGTTGTTCTCTTTCGTGCCGGAACAAGCGCTCCGGTTGTTCTGCCTGCTTCCACTGTGTGAGCATTGATGAGTAAGAACTGCGTCGATCCTTTCCTCTCCGACCTTTTTGCACATATCTGCACATAAAGTACTAGAAAAGCAAATGCATGAGGGTGGAATAAAAGGTCAGGGTTCAAGGTGGGAACTAGCTAAAGATGAGCTAGCCACTCAGGAACAGCAAGAGGGATAAAAATCGGATAAGAAGTCCTGAGTGTAGTTCTCATTCTACCCTGATCTAGTGCCCATGACAAGAAGAATTAAAGTCCAGATTAGGTTCAGATAAAGTGGAGTTAAGTCTGCCCAGTGTAACCTGATCGGTATAGAACTTCTGGAGTGTCAAATGAGATAAGTCAGGGTGTTCCAGGTCCATGTGTGGGTCTTTCATCACTGCTAAGGTCACTGAATAAGAAGGTTAAAGCACGAGGTGGTTAAAGAGCATCACAAAATAAGGTCCTGATTCCCACAATAGTTTTGACTGACTCGATCCTAAAGACTGACTCGATAAAAACATAAAAATGACACAAGGACTGACTCAAAAAGCACACAAGCGAATATAGTACAATCGCTCCCCCAAACTTAGTTCACACCATCCCTGGTTGTGAAAATAAATCAGAGGGTGCTCCAAACAGAAGCAAATAACATAAAAAATAAATAGTTCAGATGGATAAGACAAGGGATAGAAATAGTCCTTTCGGACTCAGTCTGAATCGCCGCTACCGGAGTGACCAGCTGTCCTCCTGTTCCTCGGCAGTCTCTCTGCTCCAGTCAATGTTCCCGCGTGTTCCTTGCCTGGGCGCCTTGTTCTCTGCGGCGTACGCTCTTCCTGCGCTCCAATGCAGCCGCCTGTGTTTGCCTTGAGTATCCTCTTCATGAGGCTGTTGTTCTTCTTCTAGGAATCAACCATCCAGCGTCTGTAGGCGTGATCATCAGTCACATCGGTGAAGTCCTCCAAGTCATACTCACCATCAGCCGGTGGAGTCAAATGCTCCACATCATCCATGTCTTCATCATCGTGCTGAACCGGCGCCATCGGATCATCGCAGAGGTGCTCTTCATCGAGTGAGAACACAATGTTCTCCAGGGATAAGAAGTCTGTGAACCCTGGCATAGGGAGCTTGCAGTACAGAGGGTTCCCTTCTTTATCCTGGAATTTGTAGGTGGTCTCGTCGCGCAAGATGTGGCATGCGATCAGGTAAGGAGTATCGATGTACTCTATCTCAGAGACAACCTTGTAAGAGCCGAGGTTGATGTTGAAGTGCTGGAACAATGGTGCGAGCAGACTGCCGCATCGATCCTTCTTATCGTCAGTCCGAATCAGGGTGTCTCTGCGGTCAGCGAACATGGAGATGAGATGGAACCCTGGGTTGGTCTTGACTTCCTGGATCGGGGTGATGTTCTCTCTGCGCATCTCGTCCTCAAGTCCCGCGTAGAGAACCTGGAGCTCTCCATTCGTGATCTTGGAGGTGTACTCCTTCGCGAACAGGACATTGGACACGATCTTGGCAATGATCCGGATAGCAGGGTTCCGGATCTGCGACTGATAGGCTTTGCGAGAGGTGAACTTGCCGGCTGCGATGAGATCCCAAAAGGTGTCTGCCGGCTTGAACTTCTTTTCCACTGAAACCCCCTTTGGCGTGTCTGCAATCTCGAATAGCGCGTTCAGATCGTTGAGAGAGATGGTGCAGAACTTGCCATCAGCCATGAAGGAGAAGGAGCAGTTCTCGTACGTAGGCGCATTGGGGTTCTGGTAAGTGATCCTGCACGTCGCGAGCACTTGCCTGACCAAGTCTGGGTAGAGAACCTGGGATTGGTAGCAGAGAGGCATGAATCCCATAGCTTGCATCGTGTCGAACACCTCAGTGTCAAGGCCTAGAGCGCCTAGTGTTGGCTGGTGTACAAACCGCGTGGGCAGGATCTCTGCTAAGAGGAGCCTGTTGTATATCGCTGCCGACTCCTTGTCCCATCCCTCAACGTTGAAGTCAAGGAGCATCGGATCATTGAGGTCGATGGGTGCGCCCTCATTCTTGTTCGGCCATGGGTAACCAGGTGGAGCACTCACGGCTGGAGAAGCTGTGCTCTTGGCTGTTCTAGCGTTTCACATCTTTGGAGGCATTTGCAAAACAACAGCAAAACACTACATTAGCTCAGTTCGTCGGTTGTTCTAGCAAAGATGGAACAATCCAATCTTCTTGTTCTATCCAAGTCCATCGATTACTAGACAACCTACACAAGCCTCAATCTCAACAGTAGAAATCGCAAAGGCCAAGAATCATAAGCAACATATCGGTTCCTCTTCCATTGAAAATCAATCATGAGTTCAATCCTAGTAGCAAGTATACTATCAAGAGCTACAACCTAGGATGAAATCGCAAGCATAAAGGAAAGAGAGAACCCAAGAAATCACTCCCAAATCGCGATTTGCATGCGCTAAAGGGGGAGAGTTCTTGTCCGATTACCTTGATTGGAGAGGTGATTCCTGCAAAACAACCCAATCTCAAGAGAATCCCAAGAGGTTAGAACCAAAATCGATGAGAAAGAGAGAGATGTTTGTTCGCGATTTTAGGGTTCTAAGGGGGTGGTTTGCGGCGAGAGAGATGAAGTGGGGAAGTGGAGTGTTTGGGCCTTAAATAGGTCCATCAAAACCGCTTCCTCTTCTCTTTTTTATTTTTTTTTGTTCGAGCACTTACCTGGAACAATCTGCGGAACAACCGCTGGAGTGTTCTGCTGGAGTGATCTCGAATTTTCTTGATTTTTCAACCTGCAAGTTAGTTCCTAGAAAGATAAAGACAAAAAGAAGACAATATTTACACTCACCAGTGGGTTGCCTCCCACCAAGCGCTTGTTTTCTGTCACTAGCTTGACTTCAATGAGCCGATTAGGCTTGAGGGGGATCGCTTAAGGGTATCTCTACACCTTCAGCGATTGTTGTGTCAGCAAGATATGGCTTTAGACGCTGACCATTAACAACAAATTCTCCACCTCTTGTGTCCAGCAACACAACAGCTCCGTAAGGGCGAACCTCCTTGATGGTGAAAGGTCCGGACCATCTGGACTTAAGCTTTCCAGGGAACAGCTTAACCCGTGAATTGAAGAGTAAGACCTGATCGTTCGGAGCAAAGCTTCTGCTGATGATCCGTTTGTCATGGAACGCCTTGGTCTTTTCCTTGTAGATCTTAGAACTCTCATAGGCCAGATGCCTGATCTCCTCCAACTCGTGGATCTGAATGGTTCGCCTCTCCTTGGCGGGTTTGATGTCGAAGTTGAGTAGTTTGACAGCCCAAGCGGCCTTGTACTCTAGCTCAACAGGTAGGTGGCACGCCTTGCCATAGACCAGATGATAGGGAGTGGTCCCTAGAGGGGTCTTGTAGGCTGTTCTGTACGCCCAGAGAGCATCGTCAAGCTTAAGGGACCAGTCCTTGCGGGTGGTGTTGACAGTTTTCTGCAGGATGTTCTTGATCTCTCTGTTGGAAACTTCCACTTGACCACTTGTTTGGGGATGATAGGCGGTTGCAACCTTGTGTTTCAAACCATTCTTGCTCAGCAATCCTTGGAACAACTTGTTGATAAAGTGAGTTCCACCATCGCTTATAACCACTCTAGGCACTCCAAATCTTGGAAAGATGATGGAGGTGAACATCTTGGTTACAACTCGCGCATCATTGGTTGGACTAGCAATCGCTTCTACCCACTTGGAGACATAGTCCACAGCAACTAGGATGTACTCGTTCTTGTGAGAGACTGGGAAGGGTCCCATGAAATCGATCCCCCAGCAATCGAACACTTCAACTTCCAAGATGTAGTTCTGAGGCATCTCGTTTCTCTTGCTTATACTCCCCATCCTTTGGCATGAATTGCATCGAGATATGAAAGCGTGAGCATCTCTGAACATAGTGGGCCACCAGAAACCGGCTTGGAGGATCTTGGAAACTGTCTTGAAGGTGGCAAAGTGACCAGCATAAGAGGAACCGTGGCAGTGGTGAAGGATCCCTGGAATATCAGCCTCTGGAACACATCTCCTGAAGATCCCATCCTTGCCTTGCCGATATAGATACGGCTCATCCCAGAAGTAGTGCCTTGCCTCCCTTAGAAATTTCCTCTTCTCATTCCCAGTGAACCTCAAAGGCTCTTTCTCAGCTGCCAAGAAGTTGGCAATCTCAGCAAACCATGGAAGGTTCGGGTACTCCTTCTGGATCACTGCAACGAATGCTCCTTCTACGCGGGAACAGTCCTTGATGACAGGTGACGACTGTTCCATGTTGCGCAGACCAATCGCATTGACGTACTCCATCGGTTGTTCCACATCAAGAACTGTCTCATCTGACACTTTCATCCTGGAGAGATGATCTGCTACTCCATTATCAACCCCCTTCTTGTCTCTTATCTCCAGATCAAACTCTTGGAGCAAAAGAATCCATCTTAAGAGCCGCGGTTTAGCATCCTTCTTCGTGAGTAGGTACTTGAGAGCCGCGTGGTCTGTGTGCACAATCACTTTTGATCCAACCAGATAGGATCTGAACTTCTCAAAAGCGAACACGATGGCAAGGAGCTCCTTCTCTGTGGTTGCGTATCGGCACTGAGCTTCATCTAAGGTTCTGCTTGCATAGTAAATCACGTGAAGCTTCTTGTCTTTACGCTGTCCAAGGACTGCTCCCACTGCAAAATCACTTGCATCCGTCATGATCTCAAAAGGAAGATCCCAGTCTGGAGGTTGGACAACTGGTGCACTGACTAGAGCTCCCTTGATCGTGTGAAATGCGGCTAGGCAGTCACTGTCAAATGCAAACTGAGCTTCCTTGCAGAGCAACCGAGTGAGTGGTCTCGCGATCTTAGAGAAGTCCTGGATGAACCTCCTATAGAAGCCAGCGTGTCCCAAGAAACTCCTGATTCCCTTCACTGAAGTTGGTGGTTGCAGACTCATCATGACCTCGATCTTTGCCTTGTCCACCTCAATGCCTTTCTCTGATATCTTGTGTCCCAGAACAATCCCATCTCTGACCATGAAGTGGCATTTCTCCCAGTTCAGCACCAGATGCTTCTCCTCGCATCGCTTCAGCACCCTGCACAAGTTTGACAAACAGACATGAAAGGAGCTCCCATAGACGCTGAAATCGTCCATGAAAACCTCCATTATGTCTTCGATCAGATCAGTAAAAATCGACATCATGCATCGCTGGAAGGTCGCTGGAGCATTGCACAAGCCAAAGGGCATCCTCCTGTATGCATATGTTCCATAAGGGCATGTGAACGTCGTCTTCTCCTGATCATCTGGGTGGATGGGAATCTGAAAGAAACCTGAATAACCATCTAAAAAGCAATAGTAAGGGTGGTTAGCCAATCTCTCAAGCATTTGATCAATAAAAGGAAGTGGGAAGTGATCCTTACGAGTCGCAGCATTCAACTTACGAAAATCAATGCACATGCGATGACCAGTAACTGTTCTAGTGGGGATCAATTCATTCTTTTCATTGGTTATCACAGTGATCCCACCTTTCTTAGGTACTACATGCACAGACTAACCCACTTACTATCAGAGATCGCATAGATCACACCTGCTTCTAGAAGTTTCATTATCTCTTTCTTTACAACATCTTTTAGATTTGGGTTTAACCTCCTCTGATGTTCTACAGAAGTCATCGATTCATCTTCCAGGTGTATTCTATGCATGCACAGATCAGGTGAAATGCCAGGTATGTCAGCTAGAGAATAACCCAAAGCCTTACGATATTTTCTCAGCTCACACAAAAGCAGAGCAGTCTCTGCATTGTTCAGGTCAGCATTCACAATGACAGGATATGTGGAATTGGGTCCAAGAAATGCATACCTGAGTCCCTTGGGAAGGGATTTGAGCTCTACCTTTGGAGCTTTCAGCTCGCTCCATGAGTCATCGGTCTGAGCTGCCGGAACAGACGGGTTCTGAGGCGCGGTTGTTCCAGTCGCTGTGCTGGACTCACTGTTCTCCCCCAGACTTAGATTCGCCACCATTCTCTCAATACTCCTGGCTGAATCCAGGAATTTGGCATAGGCATCAGCATCAACACTCTCTAAGCTCTGCTCGGCTTCAGCTCTGACTAAGGCGAGTTCAAGCGGATCCTCGGTGAGAATCTCCTCGATCATTCCGTCATGCGGCTCTAATGGATCACCATCTTCTTGGACAGTGAAAGTTTGTCCATCCAGCATCGGTTTCTTGAGCATCTGATCCATCTCAAACTTCATCACAATATCTCCAAGGTGGAGATCAATCTTCCCTTGTCGGACATCAATGATAGCTCCAACAGTGCAGAGGAATGGTCTGCCTAGGATCAGGGGATCATTGGAATCTTCCTCAACTTCCAGAACAACGAAATCGGCAGGAACAATTGTGTTTCCAACCAGAACTTGAAGATCTTCTAGGATTCCAACTGGAGACTTCACAGATCGATCAGCAAACACTAGGGACATCCTGGTAGGCTTGAAGTCCGTGTATCCAAGGCGCTTAGCCACAGTATATGGCATGAGGTTTATGCTCGACCCTAGATCGACCAGTGAGCATGAGAAAAGTGTTCTCCCAATCTGAACCGAGAGAACAAATTTTCCCGGATCACCCAACTTCTTGATCCTTCTGTTCTGGAGCACCGCGCTGCACTCCTTAGAGACAATCATGAACTCGCTGTCATCAGATATCTTCCCAGAGATCAATCCCTTGACAAAGCTACGCATGGATGGTATCATCTGGATCGCACTCATCAGAGGGAGCTTGACAGTTAGGTCTTCCAGCATCTTCCTGCACTTCATCTCTTCCTTATCCTTGCGTGTAGCCTTAGCTGGAACAGGGTAAGGCACTTTCGGTACAACCCCAGCGGGTCGCTCTGCTTCAGTCAGAACAGTCTCAGTAGGTTGTTCTGCATCTTCCTCATCTGTGGGTACAGCTTTAGATGGTTGATCCGACTCCTTCTGCTTCCCTTTCTCAGCCGATGTGAATCTCCTGGGGTCTAGATCAGGCAGTTGCTTTCCACTCCTCAAACCTACTGCATTGCACTCCTTGGGGTTCTTGTCTGTTTTTCCAGGGAGAGTTCCTTGCTGTCTCTTCACATTCTCAGCAGTCTGAGCAATCTGAATATCCATCTGTCTCATATGGCTTGAGACATTGTCATACTTCGCACTCAGGTCATTGAACATATGATTCATCCTGGTGTTGATGTCGTTTGTGACCTGGTTCAGTGCTTTCCCTTGGATCTGCTGTCCTTGGAGCAGTTGGCTCATCATATTGGCGAGGCTCTTCATGTCATCATGCGGAGCAGTCTGAGTCGGTTGTGCAGCTTGCTGATTAACCGGCTGTTTCTGGCTGTGGAATTGGGCATTCTGAGCTGGGTTGAGGACAAAGGTTCTTCCCTGATTGCCATAAGGCCTTTGGTATCCACTGTTCTGACCCTGGTTTCCTTGAGCTTTATCGTCTGGTTTAGGGGCGTTGAACAGGTGGGGATTGTTCCTCACGTTTGGGTTCGGGTGATAGTTCTTGAACTGCCATCCTTGCCCATTCACATAACTCACTTCATGCTGATCCTCAGCCGACTGACCTGCCTCTGATGTGCCTTCCGCGGTAGCTTTATCCTGAGGGGATTCTTCCATGATGAAGACCTGGTTCTGGTTACTCTTAATCAGCTGATCGACCTTGGCAGAGAGCTCATCAATCTTGCTGTTGTCGATGCTTTTCACCTTCTGAGTGCGATCAGTCTCGCGGTTATTGTCAGCTGAGCTTGAGGCCATGTTCTCAATCAACTCGAATGCACCTTGAGTGGACTGAGTCATGAAATCTCCCTTACTGGCTGAGTTCAAAGCGTTCCTGTACTCCCAGCCTACTCCATCGTAGAACACTCCCAGCAGATAGTCTTCCTCAAAACCGTGATGTGGGCACTCTCTGCGGTAGACATTGAATCGCTCCCAAGCATCGCAGAACGGCTCGTCCACCAGCTGTTTGAAGGTCACGATCTTCTGTCTCAGAGCTGCCGTCTTCGATTTCGTGTAGAAGTGGCTTAAGAAGGCCTCTCGGACTTGTTCCCAAGTGGTGAGTGATCCTGTGGGTAGTGAATCAAGCCAGCGAGCAGCTTTCCCATCAAGAGAGAAAGGGAACAGAGTACACTTGATGTAATCGGGTGGTACTCCATTCGCTTTAGTGAAACCACACATCTTCTCAAAGTGCTCGATGTGGTCCATCGGTATCTCAGCAGGAAGTCCATTGAAGATCTTCCTTTGCACTAGACTTATCAAGGCTGGCTTGATCTCGAAGTCTTGCCTAGTGCACGGTGGAGGGGTTATGGCAGATCGCGTAGCAGGCAGATTACGCAGCAAGTTTCTCTGCCGATCTGGACCACTTCCTCCTGTTGGTTCTGCTGGTTCGCAGCATTCAGAGCAGCTTGCTCGGCAGCAGCTTGCTGCGCTTGGATCGTCTGCTGCATCTGCTGCATCTGCTGTTGCATGAGTGCAAGTGCAGCAGTGAGATCATCTGGATGATCACCCATGTTGGTGTTCGTTGATCTCGGCTGTTGACGGTTCTGTCGTTCCAATCTCGCTAGTTCCTCGTTAGTAAGCTGATGCAATGGTCCTTGTGCGTTGCTCCGAGTATGTCTACTGGTCATGCACCTGGATCATCAGCTGAAACAAAGAAAATAAGACGAGTTAGATATCTTAGACTAGATATGAAACCGAAAATTAGAGGTAAAAAATCTGGTCCCCGGCAACGGCGCCAAAACTTGATACACTAAAAATGAATCCTTGCTACTGCCAAGTTAACAGTTGCAATTGTAGTACTTGAGATTCAAATCCAGAGGACCAGTCTACACTCTAGTTCTATAAGTTCCAGAATCAAGCTAAGAAGAAATATAATTTGGTTGAAATAGGCGATAGTAAACAAGCAAAATAAACACGAGATTGATTCAATTAAACAAGAGCTAGCCTAGGGTATTTCATTGGGTGTTGAATTGGAGCCAAACAATTATTCAAGCGCGATGAAGTGCTTTCTAGAACTCGGATCACTCAGCTGGAACACTCCACTGTCGTGGCAGTGATCGCTTTGCAGATCGATCTCACCACCTAACTGTCGTTGGGATGAGGATCGATTGCAAGCTTTAGAGAACAGGTCCGATCAGTTCACTTACCACCCTAATATCTACTTTCGCTGATTAGGGATACTAAGCTCATTCAATACATGTCAAGTTATCATCCTAAGCGGTTAACTAGGTGATGAACTAGTGATCTAACATCAAGTGATCAGTTTAATGAAAGCAGTAAGAACAGTATGAATGAAGAACAGTTATGGATCGCTTATCTATGTTTAGCTCATGTCTCAACACCCTAAAAACCCTAGGCGAGCAAGGCTACTACTCGATCATGATGCAAATAGACAAAGACATAAATCCTGAATAAAATTGCATAAGAACAGAGTATGAAACAAAAGGGTTCAGATGATCTTCTCTATGAGAGGATGGGTTTCTTCTCCCTTACAAGTTGCAGATCGCAAATCTCAGTGTTCTCTTGTAAAAACTAGCGTAAAAAAATAGAAAATAGATAGATGGCGTTTTTATATGGAGGCGCCAATCAGAAGAAAAGAGATTAGGGCAACAGGGCTTAAATTCCCGAAATAGGAGTTTCCATATTCGTCTGGAACAATCTCCGGATCACTCCGTCTGCTTGTTCCGCTTGCGAGAGAACAGTCTCGGGACTGTTCTCTTGAGTGTTCTCCGCAGGAATGCTCCAAAAGGACTTCTTTTCATCAGGCACCTTCTCTTCTTCCTTCTACTAACTCCAGACCTGTAAAAGGTCAAAAAGGACTAGACTGACACGAATTAGTGACTTGAAACAAATGAAAACATATATACAATGATGTGAAAAACACCATATATCATTCTCTTTTGATTTGCAGGTTTGAGCTTTTGATTGTTCCTTTCTGCAGTGAAGTCGAGTTGAAGACAGAAACAGATCTTATTGAGGTGATTCTTTTCGACTATTTCTATGTTCATGTGTTCGAATTGTTTGGTGACTGATTGTTGATTGACAATGTGTGTGTTTGGTGTTTGACATAATCTTATGTTGTGTGGTGTTTGTTTTGATTTTTTTGGTTATCGGTTAGAAACTTTAGAACATAGAAATGGTCGAAAAGACATGGGTTCATCTAAACAGGTAAGGAAAAACATTATAGATTATAATTACTGATTTTTCTGTGAGTAAAATAGTTTACACTACCCTCTCATGTGTCTAAATTGAAGAGCTGATCCTGATTATGAGAGAGGTGCGTGGGAGTTTGTAAGGCGCGTTGGTTCAGATTTAGTAGAGAGTGAGATGATCATTTGCCCGTGCATAGACTGTCGCAATGTAGATCGTCACTCAGCCGGTGTTGTTGTTGATCATCTAGTAACTAGGGGAATGGATTTGAGTTACAAGATGCGGGAGGATTGGTATCATCATGGAGAAGTAATATCAGGTCCTCACTGTGGAAGCAATGCAAGCGAGAGGAAGAAAGAGATTTTAGGGCTATACCAAGCTGCTGAGTTTCTCGATGAAGATTTTCTTAGGCAGTGTGATCAAAGTGAGGTTGCTGAAGGTGAAGATGAGGAAGAAGATCAGTTTCTTGCTAAGCTAGCAGATGCAGAAACACCTCTGTATCCAAATTGTGGTAACCACAGCAAGCTGTCGGCGATAGTTTCACTCTTTCGGATAAAGACACGGAGTGGTTGGTCTGATAGAAGCTTCGATCTTTTGCTTGAGACTTTGCCATAGATGCTACCCGAGGAGAATGTCTTGCACACATCCTTGTACGAAGTGAAAAGGTTCCTGAGATCTTTTGATATGGGATATGAGAAGATACACGCTTGTGTGAACGACTGTTGTCTGTTCAGAAAGGAGTTTGAGAAGCTTGACAACTGTCCGAAATGCAATGCTTCAAGATGGAAGATTAACATGCGCACAGGTGATGTGAAGAAAGGAATTCCACAGAAAGTTCTCAGGTATTTTTCGATAATTCCACGTCTGAAGAGGATGTTCAGGTCAGAGGAAATGGCGAAGGACTTAAGGTGGCATTTTACTAACAAGAGCAGTGATGGAAAAAGCAGACATCCGGTAGACTCTGTTACTTGGGATCAGATGAATGACAAATACCCATTATTTGCCGCTGAGGAAAGGAATCTTAGGCTTGGACTGTCCACTGATGGGTTCAATCCTTTCAACATGAAGAATGTGAACTACAGTGCTTGGCCGGTTTTGCTAGTGAATTACAACATGTCACCTGAAAAGTGTATGAAGGAGGAGCACATCATGTTGTCATTGCTGATTCCTGGTCCAACCCAACCTGGAAATAATATTGATGTGTACCTAGAACCACTTATAGAGGATCTACAGCATCTATATGAGGAAGGAGAGGTAACATATGATGCATTCAGTCACACCACTTTCACGTTAAGAGCAATGCTTCTTTGGACAATTCAGGATTTTCCTGCGTATGGAAATCTTGCAGGGTGTAAAGTTAAGGGAAAAATGGGATGTCCTGTGTGTGGGAAACACACAGATAGTATGTGGCTGAGTAACTGCAGGAAGCACATATATATGTCCCATCGAAAAGGTCTACCTCCGAGACATGCTTATCGAGGAAAGAAATCATGGTTTGATGGTAAAGCTGAGCATGGGAATAAGGGTAGGATTCTCAGTGGTCAGAACATAAGCCAAATACTCAGAAATTACAAGAATGATTTCGGAAATGTGAAACTAACTGGAAGGAAGAGGAAGATTGAAGAGTCTGTTGGGTCTGAGTCCAATACAGAAGACGAATCCAGTGAATCAGAGGAAGAGGAAGAAGTAGTGGATGAGGAGGAGCTCTCTAGATGGAAGAAGCGGTCAATCTTTTTCAATCTGCCTTATTGGGAGGTATGTATGTAATATAAATTGATGTCTATTTTCAGAATTGTTCTACATGTATCTTTCTTTGACACTAACGTTATGTGTGTTTGTTTTGTCTAGGATCTCCCGGTTAGGCACAATTTAGACGTGATGCACGTGGAAAGAAATGTTGCTGCAAGCCTTGTTGCAACGTTGTTGCATTGTGGAAAATCAAAAGATGGGCTTAACGCTAGAAAAGATCTAGAACTGCTTGGCATTAGGAAGGATTTACATCCTCAGCCCCGTGGGAAGAGAACTTACCTTCCTCCAGCTCCTTGGTCTTTGTCCAGCAAAGAGAAGAAAGTATTCTGCAAGCGTCTTTGTCCAGCAAAGAGAAGGATGAGGTAGTAAACCCTGATGCCTACATATGGAGGCCTACTGTGGAGAAGACAGCTATGGAGGATTATCACAACAGTTTTGTTGCATGGCCAGCAAATAGAGTTGTGTTTGACTCAGAAACACCTAATTCTAAAGCAGGAAGCTCGAGAGCAGGAAGTTCTATTGCCAGAAGTTCAAAAGCAGGGAGTTCAACTTGTAAGAATCAAAAGTCTCCACTAAGTGCAACAGCTACTGCCAAACCTGCAACGACTGTCATTGATCATCAGTCTACGAATGAGGATTCTCCTTCAACTCCACCAGCTCCTATAAAGAAACCTGTAGCGCCTATGAAACATAAGTCACCTCTAATTCCACCATCTCCTCTTCGCAGATCAGAGGTAGTTTCTGTCCTTGCATTGCTTGATTGGTTCTGGTTGTGATCTTTGAATATTGGTTCTACTTTGTGGTTTGTGGTTGCAGCGTAATAAATTCAAGCCTAATCAGAAAATCAAGCTGCTGGACCTATCCGGAAATAACGTGGTGGTCGCTGAAGGACGTTGGTCATCGAGTAATCCTGAACATCTTGTCCACTTTCAACCTTTGGGCCCTGGTGCATGTCGAGTCTTTGTGGATGTTGTGAAGATTGTGGGAACCGAAATTCGCACTGTCGATTTTGATTAAGTAAAACGGAGGAAAGCTAAGTAAACCTAACTTTCCCTGAAGGTGCGGATTCTCTGCGACAACCAACGACAAGTGATCAAATAAATGCGGAAAGGTTTTATTGAGATTTGGGACTGGACCTTAAGGAAGGCTGCCTACGTACCCCTTTCGAGGATCAAGTCGGACGTAGTTCAGTTGGAAGGGTTTGAACAAGAGATCGAACTGCCTGGCGGAGTTCGTCTAGTACGAGCGTTAGTCATAGAAACGGGCATGTCGAGAATAATGCCTAGGGTTTCTATGTGCGGAACTCTAAGTAAAAGGATTGTTAGATCCTTCCGAGAGAGACAGGAGCCTGCGGACAAGATAAAAATAGAACGAGAGGCGGCCGGACGTTCTAGGTCCTACCTTGCTAGTCTACCGCCTGAATTCTAAGTTCTTAACCTAACAGGAGCTCTCTAGGTCTCCAATCTCGGATTTCTCTCTCTCTCTTAATGATTTTCGCTCTCCTTTTCCTCCTCTCCCAAAGCTCCTTTATATACTCCTTCTTATGACGGTCTATTCTCCTTTTGGGCCGCGAAGCGGGCTTTTTCCATTTTCGTCGGCCTTCATGTTTATCGGGAAACTTGACATTTATCTTCGGGAAACTTGACATTTATCCTTCTGGAAATTTAGCATTTATCTTGTTATGTGAAGATAAACGTAAATCGTCGTATCTATCTCAGACAATCGTAAGCGGACTGTCCGATCGCGTTTGGTCCCTTTCGGGCCGTTTCTAGGATTTCCGTTGTTTTCTACGATTTCTTCGGAAGATCTTCAATCCTTCGTAGAGTTGAGATGAGTGGTGTCTTAAGATAACCATCACTGTTTCGCACGAAGAATTTAAGATCTTCCTTCCCGTTGATATCTTACGAGTTTCCGAAGTGTTTCCGACGATCTTAGTTTGGAGTAAGAGCGGGAGTTTTGTACGCGGAATCTCAACGATTCGTTCTGCGAAAACTTGGGAAAGACGCAAAGTACAGACTTCTGACGGCCGGGGCCTAGAACTTATGCACGGAAGCTTGTCATCCGACGACCCGAGCCAGCACGGGGTTAGCCGCCCGGCGGCCATGGCCAGCACGGGTGCTAGCCGCCGCCGGCCACGGCCAGCACGGGGCTAGCCGCCCGGCGGCCACGGCCAGCACGGGCGCTAGCCCCCGGCGGCCACGGCCAGCGCGGGGCTAGCCGCCCGGCGGCCACGGCCAGCCCGGGCGCTAGCCGCCGGCGGCCACGGCCAGCACGGGGGCTAGCCGCCCGGCAGCCACGACCAGCACGTGCGTCTCGACGAGGTCTTCGATTTGATATGTTGATCATTTTCTGGGTCCTCACGGTTTGAGAGAACGGGCTCTTTGAAGTTTCCCGGCGGCCAGGACCAGCATGGGGGCTTAGCCGCCCGGCGGCCAGGACCAGCACGGGGGCTAGCCGCCGGCGGGCAGGACCAGCACGTGCGTCTCAACGAGGGCTTCGATTTGATATCTTGATCGTTCTCTGGGTCCTCACGGTTTGAGAGAACGGGCTCTTTGAAGTTTCAAGGCGGATTCCTTGTCGTTCGGCCTATCCAAACTTAGATCACTTCCCGTTTCTTCCGTATACTTTCGTATGGTCGTGTCATCTCAGCTACGGACCTAATGTCTCTCGGTTCTTCTTGATTGTATCATCGAAGTTTTACGACTAAATCTGAGTTGGTTTTCTCGTAAAGTTTATCGTGTAAAACAAGAACGATCGACTTTAACATAGGTTTTTTAAGCTGTACGACTTGTTTTGCTTTCGACGCTTGTTTTATGGAAAGTCCGCGCATGATAAATATTTTTAGCTGTTGATTTTGAGATAACCGTTTTTGACCCCAATAGTTAGCCCCCCAGCCTGTAAGACGCGGAAACGATCTTGCGGGCGGAAGATTATGAGTTGAAAATCGAAATTTTTGGCTAAGAGTATTTCATTGCGGAAATCCACATCACCTTTGATTGGCGATCTCGAACGTGACGTCGGGAAGACCGTGAGTTCGTTGCTCAACTTCGACTTGATTCTTGCTGGTCTGAAATCCGTGTGCACCCTTGTCCTGCATTCGGAGGGTTCGGAGGACCAGGACCACGCAGTCAAGGATCGCGAAGCCGGCGCATATGAGACATGCAGCGGTGGTGCGACCAATGGAGGCGACGGTGAGACCGTTCCTACTTTGGGTGAGTTTTGAGGATGAAGGTGATGCTCCAGGGAGCGTCTAGGTTTATCAATCCCTTTAGAGATTTTTATTTTGATTGTGTTTCGGCCGTTAAGAGGCCATGATGTGTATTTGCGGGACTGGCTGTTGGTGGCTTCGAATCCCGGCCTTTTTCAGGGCATCTGTTGAACTCTGCGGCTCAATCTTTATAAAATACTAATGTTGCATTTAGAACTTCTGTTTGTCGAAGTTAGAGGGGCAGGGTGTGAGTTGTCGTCTCATTCCTGCCTCCCTGACGATCACCGTATCCGTAGTTTGTACAAAGCGAGATTTTCCTGCGGTTTACGATTTACGCAAAAATTCGTGAAAACGTACAGACTTGAGTGAAGAGACAAATTTTGGGATCTCGCGTCGTTGACGCTTTGCCTATGAGATGTTAAGATACCAGCAAGGCTGGGTTTAGGGCAAGACCTAGGTTTACTCTCAGACTGAGGCTGTGCGGTGACAAATCGGCTTTCGTTTTGCCTGTTTGTGATTTTAACCTGATTCGTACCGTTTTAAAATCCGCGAAGTGGTATCGGCTTATATGATTTGTCTAGGCACGAATCGAGCTACTTCCTTTACGAAGTGCTGAACCAAATTTGGATTTTTTGTATAGCGCGCTATGGGATCCTTGTCGGATGTAAAAGAGCCTACCCTTAGGTGGCTTGTCTGTTTAGGACGTTAGAGTTCGTTTGTTGTGATCAGCAACAACGATATGATGCCGTTTAGAAGGCGTATGAAGGTTTTAATCGAAAAACGAATGTTCAGGCACGAAGCGACGTCTCGCAGTGCTTTGAAGTTTGTTTTTCTTATGCCATAAAGGACTATGGGCTTTTAGAAATCGCGGAATGTTTCCGGGCGATAGTTTATGATTTATTTGGTGGATACTGGATCCATTGTTGAGGCCGTTTAGCGATTGGCGAGTTTGTTTGCGAAGAGTTTCGAAAATTCGGTTTCTGTGTTTGTAAAGAGTTTCGAAAATCCGGTTTCTTCAAAAAACGTGGGATTATACAAGCATACACATTTCAAATGTGTACGAGTTAATTTTCCCTTGTACCGCATTTCAAATGTTCGCGGGCTTGGAGATGTTTTGCGAATGTCCGTAGTCAGAAACTGTTGTTTCAGTTTGGACGTGCAAGTTATAAAATTTGGTCGAGGAATTAGGACCAGGGGTCGCGTATATTTGACCCAGGGAGAAGTGTCTACCTTCGCTTTGCTTCGCGAAGTGTTGGCCTTCCGGGATTTTAAGGACGACTCGTATAACTCTTGGAGCTTTGTCACGAGTGTTTCTTTTCATGCTTTGTTTACGGGGCGTATAGAACTTAATCAGTCGATGTTAAGTTCAAATTTTTTCGTAACCGTATGGCTGTTAGGACTGATTTTATTACGAGAAATTTATCACATGATTTCCGCTTTTGGGCTATGCGACAGAGTTGCTCGCGTAATGGTCACTTGGCGTTTTATGACAAATCGTGGATTATCGTTTGGCCCTTAAGTGATTGGAGCGGCGATCGTTCAACTGTTTTGTCTTGGCGTGAAGGCTGTGTTCAGCCGTTTAACCAAGGAGTTGGTAAACGATCAGACCGCGATCCTTTGGCATTAAGGTCATATTGGTTCACGATTGTCCTTAATGGTGATGCCGAATTCAGGTCCGGACTTTATGGAAAGACGTAGTTGGCCGAGGGCCGAATAGAGTTCGTCGAGATAGACATGCCAATAATAGCGGAGTTTTCCAAGTTATGGGTGATGGCTTTTCGAAACGATTTTCCACTTTAGGTTTCAGTTATACGATAGATGCTTCGTATAAAGTTTCCTTTGGTCGCATGAAAATTGTTTCATTTTATCCGAGGAAATAAAGTTTAAGGAATCGACGAAGAACACGTTCGGATTCAGTTTTGGGTTATTTCCCGCTTGGACGTAATTTTCCGTATTGCGATGTCGTTTTGCATGAGACCGATCTCGGTTTTCCTTATGCTGTTTTTGTGTAACATGTTTATACGAAAGTAATGGATGTCCGGTTTCATGAAGATAGAAAATCGCAGATAGTCAAAGTAGTCTTGTTTCCGTGGTTTACACGGGAAATGTTTCCACTTTGATTTTGTTTTTTGGCGAAAGTTGCTTCGGGTTACTCATGAAGTTTTACCGAAGGTTATTTCTTTAATTTTGTAGCTCACCGTCGTGCCATTAGTCCCACGGAAGCGGAAAGAGTATGCCAAGGATGCGCGGCGATCGTTTCTCAGTTTTTCGAGAGATTAGATCAGTTTGCGCGTTCTGCCTAGAAAATCAAGGAACAATAGAACGAAACTGGAAGAAAATGCCTAAGACTTATCTTGCTAGACTATCCACCTAGGTTCTAAGTTCCCTAAATTTTACGGCAGTTTACAAGACGTTCCCTGTAGTAAGCCTCCCGAAGGGATAAAATGGTCGAGAGAGTAAAAGTCAAGATCTGGAGCCAAGCTTTTGGGAATCAAAGAGTCATGAAGAATGTTGAGTTTTGATCATTTAAAACTTGACATGGATCGGAGAAAATAGAAGAATGGTCGAGCATCAACCTTGTGGTCAAATCGCGGACGATACGGATCGATCGAGAAATTTCGGAGTACGAGAAGGTCAAGAATGGGTCGTAAGTGAAGCATGAGTTGAAGTAAGCTGCTCTACTCTTTACAGAAGAATCTTAGATTGATCAGACGGACGTTTTGGAAGCATAACCTTTTTGGAAGCACGACGGGATAGAAGCACGACGTTTTCGAAGCATGACGTGACTTAGCCGCTAAGTTTTCCCCGAAACTTCGTATGAGCGGAATATTATTTCAGAGACATTATAAGTCGGAAGCAGGACGGAAAGTAAGCAGGACGGGAAGCAAGCATGACGGGAAACAAGCACGACGGGAAAACCCGAAATCGACCGAAAACCCTGATTTCGGTATTGTCTATTTTTTGAGGAAGCCGAAGACTCGAGAAATATTTTTCTCCAAGTTCAGAATCCTTATGGAGTCTATTATTAATATTCAGAGCATCAGACGGGAGCGGAAAAATATTCGGGATTGATCACGGGTCGAAAATTAGCCGGGAAGGCCGAAATCGCGCAAATCGACCGAGAAGCTCGAGGTGGCTTGATCTGAGAGGCCAGGACGTGATGGTTACCCACTAAGCAGCTGAGTTTCAACCCAAGGAGGAGGTGTAGGCGTGCAGGAGCCACTCCCTTGCTGCTTGACATGTCGTAGCACGAGGTGTCTCCGTATCTGCAGTCTGCACATGCGAACTGACACCCAGGGGACTCGTGTGTCGCGATGCAAGCACTCCAGCCAGTCTGAGAGACATGTGGACGTGCTTCTGTCATCTGGCATGTGAGGAGGACATGCTGACTGACATTTGCACGCCCGTGTGTCGCAACGCATGCAACCGGAAGCATGCGCGACGACACACAGGCGATGGAGTGGCACCATTTCAATGGTTGGCCATATCTATATAAACCCAGCTCCCCCAGCTCGTTTCATTCATTCCTCACACTCAAACATCACTCTAAAACCGTGGGTTAGAGAGAGAAAGAGAAGTAGAAAAAAGAATCAAGAGGTTTGGAGCTATTTCGAAGAAGTTAGAGCATTCTTAAGAGCTGTTACTCTACCGAAGTCCGAGAAGAATATCCAGAAGCTAGAGGAGGTTCTGTCCAAGTCCTGATTCGTCCATACCAGTCCATTCCAGATATTGAAGACGGGGTTTGGCTAGGCTCTCTCCGATCGGCACGCTGCAAGAACACTGTGAGTTGGTTTGTTTGAGTTCCACTTGGAACTTAGGACAGATCGAGTAGCATATAGAGTAGAATGCTCACGCTGTTGCATGATAGAGTCCTTAGGGTTATTTGCTTTATAAACCGGACTCAGTTTAGCACGGGCTAAGCTGAGATATATATATATGGAATTAAGACTGAGATAAATAACCTGACTAGGACTAGGATGATTGATACAATTATGCATGAACCAGTATAGTATGATAAATTATGGCTTAGCAGAATTGGCATAGGATTGTTAGGCATGTCTTGCTTTATTTATTTTCTGGGTTGAGTAGATTTGGATTAGACTTGCCTTAGAGATATTAGGTTGTTTGCTTGGTAGTTGGCAGGTTTGTTTTGTGCAGGGTTTGTGTTGTTTTGGAGTTCTTGGCCATATAGGCCGATTTCCTTGTTAGTGTCGTGTTGGTACAAGGGTCTTAAGCCATATAGGCTGGACTTCTAGTACTGGTAGTGAGTGTTGTAGACTCCTTAGTGTTGTTGAGTATTGTGTAGGAGTCTTGTCCTTAGGTCTTTCCTAGGGATTATTGTGTAGTGTTTGTTGTGCCGTCAGTATGTGCGTAACCCGCCCATACTAGGCTTGTTTAGGGTTGATTTGTGTTTCCTCGCTGCCTCGTATTTAGCGGGTTTAAGGAAACCCCTTATTCGCTGGATCGGGATGACTCAGAGAGACGGGATCATGGCCTATGGCTGAGTGATTACACGACGGTGTAATATGACAGTGACCCGAAGGACTGTGGGCTGTCGAGCGGTGACCCGAAGGACTGTGGGCCGCGGTCGGTTGAAAGTTCCTCTCTTCTGGCCTTTGTGGTAGGAAGTTAGGATGTTGCCGATTTTGGGGATGAACACGAAATCACCATTTCCCGGGTTAGAGTATTTTATTTTGTTAAGTGGTGTCTAGTTAGAGAGCTGTGTCGAGTTAGTTTATTTATTGTTGTGTTAAGGGTTGCGGTACCCTTGAGTTAGTGTTAGCACTGAGATACGGTGTTAACTTAGATCGAGTATTGATTGTTAGAATTGCTAGGGATCCGTTCGTTTAGTTGGCCGTTTGGCAAGCTGTTAGTTTTAGATTAAGGTCGAGCATACCTTAGTCGGTGTGGATTAAGGATTAGCCTTAGGCTTTATTATTGCGCTTAGGCTAGATTGCTTGTTGTTTTTGGGTTGTTTGGGCTAGCTACATTAGGATTTGGGTTAGAGGTAGCCAGCTCACTGGGTAACCTTAGGTTGCTCACCCAACTCTCGTTGTCCTTTTTGCAGGAGTTCAGGTTGTAGAAGATCGGATACGTAGGCCGCCGGAGTAGATTTGCAGTGCATTGTGCTACGGTTTGATTCTTAAACATTACTTTTCCGTTGCGTTTTATTCGGGTTTGGGATCCCTAAAATATTGCAAATATTCTTAAAAGACTTAGAATTTATTTAAAATTGAACGGGTCCAATATGATATTGGTTTAGTCCGAACCGACACAACGTTAGCTCTTGGTACGGGTTGAAAAGCCTTAGGCCTCGATCTAACGGAAAACGTTAACTTCGGGTACGGGTTGCAAAGCCTTATGCCTTGAGTTAGCGGGATGTGTTAGAGGATGAACTGGTCTAAGTTGCGGAGTAAATTCTGTGGCACTGACTGGATCGTCCCTAGCTCGTCATGTAGCGCTTCCGGACCATGGTGTTGGGTTGGACGGTCAGTCATGTTCTTGTTTGATTGTTGGCTGGCCGGTTGACCTTTAATCTCCAACCCTTAGTGTTGGTCGCTCCGTCGGTCATGTTCTTGTTTGATTGTTGGCCGGTGGTTTGACCGATGCCTAGGACGGTTCGGGGGTGTTACAGAGGTGGTATCAGAGCATGGTTACGATTATGCTCACTGGTTCCCGTGTTTTCAAAAATATTTTCAATAATTTTCGAGTCAAAAAGGAGTCGCCAATGCACTCTCTATGAATCCGGTCGTATCCAATCGTTGGGGAGGGGTAAGATAGATTATAGTTTTATAATTTTGTCTAACCCTTATATATTTTGTAACTTTGATTCCGCAGGTTGTTGTACTGGTGTGGTAGGGTGGATATTTGGAGTTATGGAGGGTTCCGACGTTGTGCATAGCCCGATACTGGCCGATCTTTTTCCATCACAGGAGTGTGATCCTATTTTGCCTGATACAGATCCGACACCCATTGTTATATCCGATGATGATACTGATCCTGATGCTATGGTGGATCCGGCACCTGTTATTGTTCTTTCTGATGATGACACCGAGCCTGAGGATGTTGTCATGGAGGTTTCTGAAGTAGGGCCATCGAGTCCAATCACCATTTCGTCTACCGGCACTACCGGAGAGACACCTAGCTATGATCCTGCTGAGGATCATGGTCCTTTACCACCGACGCCAGTAGGGATGCCATCTGGGTCCCCACCTTTGGAGGCGTTCGAGCTGCCCATCCCACCTGCATTACTGGGATTTCCCGACTACTCTGCTTTCCTTCAGCTAGAGGACGCATTATGGAGGTACTTCTGTCTGCCCACATTGGCTATTGAGGGTAGAGATGACGATAGAAACAACGAGTTAGTGCGGACTTACCTCGACATGATGGATATTGTGATGACTTCTTTTCCTATCACATCCGAGACCGGAGGGCCGCCCAGCATTCCACCTATGGAGACAGCCACGGTTCAGCCACCACATTTTCACACTACGTATGAGACTGGAGGACCGTCCACCTGTGTACCTATGGAGACAGCCGCGACTGAGTTACCACCTTATCAGACTATCTATGAGACCGGAGGGCCATCTCGCCTTCCAGCTATCGATACACCCTATGTTTTTGGAGGATCTACTTCTCTTGGAGATCCTTACGCTCCTCAGTCCTATCATCACGAACAAGGTAGCGATGTTCTTTTTGGTGCCGGAGATAGATATGTGGATCCTCACGGATACCCATATCATACTACTACCCATCTTAGTGGATCGGATCTGTACCCGACTTGCCTTGCTTGCGGAGTTGCCGGACACTTGACTGCTGATTGCCGGAGGTACTACGAGCTATCCGGGATACCCTACCTACCGAGTGCACAACCAGCCGGGGAATCGTCGGAGTGGACTTACTGTCCCAACTGCGATATGTTACTCTATATATGGCGTTCTTAGACGCCTAGGGCCTGGTAAGTAGGGTACTGACTTTTTGTTGTGATATAGCGGTGTACAGACTTTTGTAGTGTGTTGTGACAGCCGATGTCCCTTTTGTTGTATGATATACCATCGGTAGCGATAAAAGATGTTTTTCTGTCAAGTATGTATGTATTTGATGGGATGATATGTTTTATAGTGAAAATGGTTATCATTTTGCGTTATCTATTGAGTAATTACGTGACCATATTATTCAAGTATGCATGTTCTTGTTTGATTGTTGCATATTTGAATCGTGTGGTTTACAAGATGAAAAATAGTGAGCGCTTGGACATATGGCCTAACAAAACATTTACAATGGTTGAAATATCACACAAATCGTTAGTATCATTAGAACCTTAGAATTTAGACCGCCCTTTTTGGAGTAGATAGTGGAACCTAGATTTGCTAGGTTGCTTGGATAGATTGGTTAGATTTGTTAGATTGCCTAGATAGAATTTCTAGGTTGTGGGGATAGAATCGCTAGGTTGCTGGTTAGTTTTGCGATTAGATTGTTAGGTTAGTGTTAACTAACTTGCTGTGAAGTGTTCTTTTGAGATTGCAGCTTGTGTGTTTGTTGATCGGAACTTTAAGGATGGAAACCTTAAAGTGAGAAGAGTTAAAGCCAAAAACCCAAAGAGAAAGAGTTCAGACGGACAAGACAGTGGTATGGACTGGACAAGAACAAGACTTCGTTGAGAAAAGGCTTCATCAGTATTTGGGAAAAAGGAGAGTTTCAGAAAATGGGTTTGAGTAATCAGAAGCAAGGATGATATCTATCGAAAGGACAAGATAGTATCATGGAAAATACGCGTTATGGCAGAATAAGAGCAAGCAGACAATTCAGTGATCATTCAAGTGGAGAGATATGAAGACGATTATGGAGACCTTGTAACATCTGTGAAGAGCGTAAACCGATATGAAGATGAGTTGAGAGTGAGTAAACCATGGGGAGTCAAGAAAAATTCAAGACAAAGGGGGATTGTTCCGGAATACATCAAGGTAGTGAAGGTTCAGAATCAGAAGTTCGTATGGAAGATATCAAAAGCGAACCGATGAAGAAGCACATCTAGTAACCAAGTTAAAGTGAAGTAAGGAGGAATTATGGAGTAGTCGTCATCAAGGTGGAGCAAGTTCAAAATCCAAAGTGTTCATGGAGATCAGAGAAACCGAAAGAGAGATTTCAAGGGCAAATCGATAAAGAAGCAAATCAAGTGATCAAGACCGTGAGACAAAGTGATCCAAGGAGAGATTGTTATCAAAGGGAGAGCAAGAGTC
Organism: Raphanus sativus; assembly: GCF_000801105.2. Classification (NCBI taxonomy): domain Eukaryota; kingdom Viridiplantae; phylum Streptophyta; class Magnoliopsida; order Brassicales; family Brassicaceae; genus Raphanus; species Raphanus sativus. The sequence continues at coordinate 28,722,249 of NC_079516.1, forward strand.
GTGGAGCTGAGCAGTTGCACACTTAAGAATTCGAGGACGAATTCTATTAAGGGGGGAGAATGTAATAACCCTCCCGAAGGGATAAAATGGTCGAGAGAGTAAAAGTCAAGATCTGGAGCCAAGCTTTTGGGAATCAAAGAGTCATGAAGAATGTTGAGTTTTGATCATTTAAAACTTGACATGGATCGGAGAAAATAGAAGAATGGTCGAGCATCAACCTTGTGGTCAAATCGCGGACGATACGGATCGATCGAGAAATTTCGGAGTACGAGAAGGTCAAGAATGGGTCGTAAGTGAAGCATGAGTTGAAGTAAGCTGCTCTACTCTTTACAGAAGAATCTTAGATTGATCAGACGGACGTTTTGGAAGCATAACCTTTTTGGAAGCACGACGGGATAGAAGCACGACGTTTTCGAAGCATGACGTGACTTAGCCGCTAAGTTTTCCCTGAAACTTCGTATGAGCGGAATATTATTTCAGAGACATTATAAGTCGGAAGCAGGACGGGAAGTAAGCAGGACGGGAAGCAAGCATGACGGGAAGCAAGCACGACGGGAAAACCCGAAATCGACCGAAAACCCTGATTTCGGTATTGTCTATTTTTCGAGGAAGCCGGAGACTCGGGAAATATTTTTCTCCAAGTTCAGAATCCTTATGGAGTCTATTAGTAATATTCAGAGCATCAGAACGGGAGCGGAAAAATATTCGGGATTGATCACGGGTCGAAAATAAGCCGGGAAGGCCGAAATCGCGCAAATCGACCGGGAAGCTCGAGGTGGCTTGATCTGAGAGGCCAGGACGTGATGGTTATCCACTAAGCAGCTGAGTGTCAACCCAAGGAGGAGGTGTAGGCGTGCAGGAGCCACTCCCTTGCTGCTTGACATGTCGTAGCACGAGGTGTCTCCGTATCTGCAGTCTGCACATGCGAATCGACACCCAGGGGACTCGTGTGTCGCGATGCAAGCACTCCAGCCAGTCTGAGAGACATGTGGACGTGCTGCTGTCATCTGGCATGTGAGGAGGACATGCTGACTGACATTTGGACGCCCGTGTGTCGCAACGCATGCAACCGGAAGCATGCGCGACGACACACAGGCGATGGAGTGGCACCATTTCAATGGTTGGCCATATCTATATAAACCCAGCTCCCCCAGCTCGTTTCATTCATTCCTCACACTCAAACATCACTCTAAAACCGTGGGTTAGAGAGAGAAAGAGAAGTAGAAAAAAGAATCAAGAGGTTTGGAGCTATTTCGAAGAAGTTAGAGCATTCTTAAGAGCTGTTACTCTACCGAAGTCCGAGAAGAATATCCAGAAGCTAGAGGAGGTTCTGTCCAAGTCCTGATTCGTCCATACCAGTCCATTCCAGATATTGAAGACGGGTTTTGGCTAGGCTCTCTCCGATCGGCACGCTGCAAGAACACTGTGAGTTGGTTTGTTTGAGTTCCACTTGGAACTTAGGACAGATCGAGTAGCATATAGAGTAGAATGCTCACGCTGTTGCATGATAGAGTCCTTAGGGTTATTTGCTTTATAAACCGGACTCAGTTTAGCACGGGCTAAGCTGAGATATATATATGGAATTAAGACTGAGATAAATAACCTGACTAGGACTAGGATGATTGATACAATTATGCATGAACCGGTATAGTATGATAAATTATGGCTTAGCAGAATTGGCATAGGATTGTTAGGCATGTCTTGCTTTATTTATTTTCTGGGTTGAGTAGATTTGGATTAGACTTGCCTTAGAGATATTAGGTTGTTTGCTTGGTAGTTGGCAGGTTTGTTTTGTGCAGGGTTTGTGTTGTTTCGGAGATCTTGGCCATATAGGCCGATTTCCTTGTTAGTGTCGTGTTGGTACAAGGGTCTTAAGCCATATAGGCTGGACTTCTAGTACTGGTAGTGAGTGTTGTAGACTCCTTAGTGTTGTTGAGTATTGTGTAGGAGTCTTGTCCTTAGGTCTTTCCTAGGGATTATTGTGTAGTGTTTGTTGTGCCGTCAGTATGTGCGTAACCCGCCCATACTAGGCTTGTTTAGGGTTGATTTGTGTTTCCTCGCTGCCTCGTATTTAGCGGGTTTAAGGAAACCCCTTATTCGCTGGATCGGGATGACTCAGAGAGACGGGATCATGGCCTATGGCTGAGTGATTACACGACGGTGTAATATGACAGTGACCCGAAGGACTGTGGGCTGTCGAGCGGTGACCCGAAGGACTGTGGGCCGCAGTCGGTTGAAAGTTCCTCTCTTCTGGCCTTTGTGGTAGGAAGTTAGGATGTTGCCGATTTTGGGGATGAACACGAAATCACCATTTCCCGGGTTAGAGTATTTTATTTTGTTAAGTGGTGTCAAGTTAGAGAGCTGTGTCGAGTTAGTTTATTTATTGTTGTGTTAAGGGTTGCGGTACCCTGTGGGAACAGAAATTCGCACTGTCGATTTTAGTTAAGTTAAAACGTAGGAAAACTAAGTTGACCTAGTTTCCCCCGAGGATCCCGGCTATCTGCTGGGCCACGCACGACAAAGTTAATACGAGTCTAGTTTGGGAATAAATGCGTAAAATAAAGAGAGCAAAAAAGAAAGAATCTTATTTCCGAATCTGCGGAGAGCGTTGGACAACAGGTCGAGATCTTGGCCACAAGAGCTGTCGATCGTCGCTAGTCTCAAAACCTAGATCTAACCTAGTTGAGTCGCAGCTCGCTAAAAAAGGAAATAAGCGCCTAAGTTCTAAGTTGCTCTGGGGTGGTTTCTTTCTTCTGATTCGGATCCCCCTTCCTCTGCTCCTAGCTTTGCTTATATACTCCCATATGACGGTCTATCCCTGATGGGCTGAGTCTGCCGCGGGCTGGACTTTTTCCATTTTCGTCGGCTTTCGCGTTTATCGGGAAAGTTGACATTTATTTTTTCGGAAAGTTGACATTTATCTTTTCGGAAGTTTAACATTTATCTTGTTATGCGGAGATAATTGTAAACCGTCATATCTATCCCTTTTAGAAAATCGTAAACGGGCTGTTCGATCGGGTTTGGTCCCTTTCGGGCCGTCTTCCGGTCTTCCGCTGTTTTCTACGATTTTCCTTGATAGAATGCTCCTACTTGGATGTCGAGTCTTTCGGAAGATCTTCGATCCATTGCTGAGGCACATGGTGTTTTAAGATAACCATCACCGTTTTATACGAAGTCTTCCTGTCCGTTGACGTCTTACGGGTTCTTTGGAATCTTGGAGCAGGAAAAGGAGTTTTATTTGCGGGATCTCGGAAAGTCGCAAAACACGGATTTCTGGCGACCCGGAAGCCTAGAATTTACGCACGAAGACTAGCCATCCGACGACCCGAGCCAGCGCGGGGCTAGCCGCCCGGCGACCACGGCCAGCACGGGTGCTAGCCGCCGGCGGCCACGGCCAGCACGGGCTAGCCGCCCGGCGGCCACGGCCAGCACGGGCGCTAGCCGCCCGCGGCCACGGCCAGCACGGGGCTAGCCGCCCGGCGGCACGGCCAGCACGGGCGCTAGCCGCCGGCGGCCACGGCCAGCACGAGTTAGCTGCCCGGCGACCACGGCCAGCACGGGCGCTAGCCGCCGGCGGCCACGGCCAGCACGGGGCTAGCCGCCCGGCGGCCACGGCCAGCACATGCGCTAGCCGCCGGCGGCCACGGCCAGCACGGGGCTAGCCGCCCGGCGGCCACGGCCATGTCCGGAGTCGGCTGCTCGTTTCCTTCGGTTTGTGCGTGTTTTTTGCGTTTTTAGTTTTCCGTAGGCTTTTCCCTTGTGTAGAAAATGTTTCTAGCAGTTGATCTCGAGAT
>NC_079516.1:28726142-28738642 GCF_000801105.2 Raphanus sativus
TGTTGATATGCCCTATTTTTAAAAGACAATGTCAGAATGGTACCCTTTCAAAGGAAAATTGTTAAAAGGGTCCATCATTTTTGGCAAATTACCATTTAACCATTTCTTAACAATAAAGTCACTATTGATTAAAAATTATAAAAAAAAAAATACAACATTTTACCATCAACGGCTTTCTTAGGTATCAGATCTAATAAGTTGATGTTCATATTGTTAATGGCTCTCTCATTTTGCGATATACATTATTTCTTTGCTGAATTGTCACATATGATTGCTATTATCTTGCCGCAAACCTGCTGTTTGCTTTTGCCTTACCTTGCCATTATATTGCTTTTGCCTTGTCATTATATTGCTTTTTCCTTGCCATTTTTCCCAACGTTTGCTTTTACTTTGCCATTATATTGCTTTTGCCTTGCATGAACCATGCAGCCCGTTTGCGATGCATCGGCCTTACCATTATATTGCTTTTGCCTTGCCATTATATTGCTATTGCCTTACCGCAAACCTGCTGTTTGCTTTTGCCTTGCCTTGCCTTGCCATTATATTGCTTTTGCCTTGCCATTATATTGCTTTTGGCTTGCCATTTTGGCCAGCGTTTGCTTTTACCTTGCTATTATAGTGCTTTTGCCTTGCATGAACCATGCAGCCCGTTTGCGATGCATCGGCCTTGCCATTATATTTCATTTGCCTTGCCATTATATTGCTATTGCCTTGCCGCAAACCTGCTGTTTGCTTTTGCCTTGCCTTGCCATTGTATTGCTTTTGCCTTGCCATTATATTGCTTTTGTCTTGCCATTATATTGCTTTTGCCTTGCCATTTTGGCCAACGTTTGATTTTGCCTTGCCATTATATTGCTTTTGCCTTGCATAAACCCTGAAGCCTGTTTTAGAAAAGATGATAAAACGGAGGGAAAATTCAAAAACAAATTGGAGGGAAAATTCGAAAAGCTGAGTGGGATTTTATTAACGATTTCATCTTTGAAGTTTCATAAAGTTTGTAGTTTTACAAAAACCTTCAAAGTTATACTTTTGTATTTTTTGCTAATTTCTTAGTTTTACTGCACATAGATAAACAATTTTATGGTTATACCAACTATATAGTGTTTCTTATATGAATTTATTGTGTGTCTATATACAAATATCATTGATTCCATGATTTATAAAAGTTTTCATAACACACGAGGTAAATTTTAGGAAAACAACTATAAAAGAGTCTTGTGTTTCCTTCCCGCGAATAAGAAACAACAAAATTCCAAAATAAAAGAATTATTCTCATTTAAATTTTATTATTTTAATATTTTAGTCAATACTAAATTTAGATTTCTAATTATAAATTATAATATCAAATTATTTAAAGTTTTTATAATTTTTATAATAGCTAAAAGTAAATAAAAAGATAATTGTATTGTTTTTTTTAGCCATTGATTGATTTAGATCAAGGGTCCAAAATCACTCTTCTATCTATCCTCACCCTTTCTTCTTATTGGTTGATTTGTTTATGGCATGGATCCCACTAAATCAATGGCTCACAACCACTCATTAAACTCATCCAGTGGACACAATTAAACAGATTATTATTATTTTAATTATTTTCGTCTTGTTTCTTTCATCGTGTTCTTCTTCCCACAGATCTCTATCTTTTCCTTTCCTCACATATCTTTTTTTCTCTACTCACAGAAACACACCACCGCCTCTGATCACATATCCATCGTTACTCTCTCCCGTCTCCGGAGACAAAACGTCATCACCTGTCTCATCTCCACCTTGTTTCAGTTGGAATCTCGTCTCTCTCTCTCTTTTTTTAATTCTGGTTTTGTCACTGTTTTTGGTATAGAAAGTTTGAATATTTTTGTGTCTGTGTTTTGAAATCTGGGTTTCAGATATAAACAGAAGATGAAGAACATCAGGAGACAGGGAGAAGAGGCGAAGTCGGAGCTCTGTAGTTATGGAGATGGGGCTATGACGACCATGAAAGGAGAAGAGAGCAGATGCTTAAAGTTAGGTTTTTTGGAATCTAGGTTTCATAGATGGAGGTTGTACGGCGGAGGAGGCAGAGCGGGGGAGGCAGTGCGGAGGAGGCGGTGCGAAGGAGTTAGGTTTTGTTAGATTTTGTTTTAAAATCCGGTTTGTATGTAAACCGAAAATATTTGTAATCTGGTTTAGTTTATAAACCAAAATTAGTTGTAAACCGAATTTTTAATATAAACCAAAATCATTTATAAACCAGTTTAATTTATGTATTGAAATTAGTTGCAAACCAATTTTTAATATTATACCAAATTAAATCTCAAAATTAATAATAATAGCCAATTTTAAAAATTATTTTATTTTTATCAGTAATCAATATTAATTTTAATTTTAATCTTCATAGCATTGTAATCTGGTTCAATTTATAAACCAAAAATATTTGTAATCTTGTTTAATTTTAATCTTATATTTGCCTTTAGCTTGCCATTAACTTGCCAATTATGAAGGGTAGCGCTGGTATTTTAAGAAAATATGACTAATTACAGAAATTTCCTTTTAGGGGATACCAACTCCACAATGTATTTTGTAAGTGTGGCATATTCATGCATTTTCTCAATTTGTTTTATCATACAACAAGAAAATAATAATAAAAAAATAAAAAAAAGTTGCCTATGAAACCGTACCGGAGACATTAGCGTTGGCGATGTTCTAAGGAACTCCGGAGGGCTTCTCTCGTATCCATGGAATTAGCTCGATAAAGAGTGATCCTTAAAGCCAAGGACCCTAAAATTTTCTCGGACGAAGATGGCGAACCTCAAGAGCTGAATCTTTGCGTTTCCTTTATATTTGTTCTTATTCACTTTTCGTTTATGGAATTCCGGACTATTTTCGTTTATTTTAAAACTACATTTATATTTTTATTTTTTTCAAAATTTGAAAACAAACATTTCAAGGTTTTATAAAAAATATTTGAAAAAAATATTAAATTTTCGTGGGAACTTATTGAAAACAAACCACAAAAATTCTTTCGAAACTCGTCAGAAAATCCAAGCGGAAGAATCTTTAGGACTTCATGGAAAATTTGACACGAAATATTCGTTTGAAACTCCAACGGAAGTCTCGTTGGAATTTCGGATTTCCAACGACATATTCCAACAAAGTTTTCAAAAAATATCTACCGTCTCTGTTCGATTGAAATTTGTTGGAAAATTTCCAACGTATAACGAGTTTTCATTTACTGCATTCCAACAACTATTTTTCGATGGAAATCAACTTTCTGTTGGAAAACATAGTGTGTTGTTGTAGTGTTTCCCGTGAAACACCAATCCGAAACGATTATATCCGAGACAATTCCACATTACATTTTTAAATGCTTACACATTAGTTTCCACAATTTTCTTTATCTTTATTAAATAAATGACTTAAGCAAACGACTTCAAAATATTTTTAAAGTCATGCATATTTATTTAAATCCAAAACAAGCCTGGCCAAACTTGATTTGGCTTAACACCAGACTTGGTTTGGTCTACATTTGAGTGATATGGTTTTACTTCTATATCCATAGAGTATAACCCCCTAACCTACTGTGACATATCCGACCATCTCGTAATCTGATCATTCAAACAAATAAATCCCTCAGAAAATATATCACAAAAGTGGAGGAAGCCACTTCTCAAAATATGGTTCCATCTATCTAACATGGATAGAATCGTATGCAAACATATGACGACTCAATATAAATCATAAGATTCAACATAATGATTTTTCATAGCATGGTCGTAAAATATGTGCATCTAAGCTAGTGGTCTTTTTAAACTTTAAACCATTCGTAATGGTAATTGCTGGATCCGCTCAACTAGTAGGGGGCACGATGTATTTGTCATAATTTTTTTATGTCAACTTTTATTTCATTTTTTTCTTTAGTTCCACTTTTTAGTGTTTCCAAGTTTATTTTAAAATTTACTTATAGAAACAAAAATATTTGCCTTTTTTATTAATAAGAACACAAGAATAACATTTTCAATACACAAGTCCTTAATATCTAGGTTGCATGGAATCTATGTTAGAGCACGTTTCACGTTTCAGAATCGCTTCGGAATCAGAATTTTCTTTGAAGCACGAAGAAGCACCGCGGAAACACACAAATACCGACGCCTCTTCCTAAACAAACCCACACCGTAAAAAAAACAAAAAAAAATGGCTTCTAAAATGCAAATCAACACATCGAATGCTTCTAATGAAAAAGTCACTGCCATCAACGACTTGAAGCCATGGAACACTAATAAGATTGTTCATGTCAAGAAGATGAAGACTCTGTAGTTAAGATTGTTCATGTCAAGAAGATGAAGACTCTGTAGTTAAATTGTCATTACATTAAGTATCAGACGATGAAGACGTGGAAGCAAAGGAAGCTCTTCTCTTGATGGTCTTCAGTAAATGTCTCTGTCCCAACAGGAACCCTTCGTTTGCAAACTCCCATCTCTATGCTTCTATCTTTTCAAAACCCTGTAAATAATTTTACTACATTAGTTCTAGATTATACCAGATTTGGTCAGACTCAGAAAATAAAAATTTTAAAGCTAATTTAAATTGTCGATAATTTGTTGATTTCATGTTATCTTTGGATGGAATATATATTAGGATGAAGAACAAAGATTAAACAGAAATATACGGATACAAAATAAGGGCCTTACTTATTTTCTCTTTGTTGATGCTTGAACAACTTTGAAATATAATGATAAGCATATCGATTAAAATACTTTTTAAAAATAGTTGTATATATATGTCGGTAGAATTAGTTAATACCTGTCTAAAATTATCTTAGAAATCATGATAAAATATTTATATTAAAATAAAAATTTAAATTACAATATTAGTTAAACTAATGACTTAGTGTAAAATTGTGGAAATGACAAATAAAATTATTAAAATTATGAAGAACATGAAAAATAAAATCTAAATTATGGAGAATATGAAAAAAATAATCAAAACTAAAATTATGGAAAATACAAAAAATAAATAAGTTACCTAAAATTATGAAAATATTACAAATACAAAAGAAACAATGACAAATAATAACCTAAAACTATGGAGAATAAAAACTAAAGTTATTAAAAATATAACAAATAAGCAAATTTCCTAAAATTATGAAAAATTTACAAATAAGCAATAAACCATGACAAAAAATAAAAATAACCTAAAACTATGGAAACACTGACACATAAGCAAAATCACTTCATAAATAATAGTATAGATAGTACTTCTTAGCCTCGGAAAATACTTTCTTGGTGCATATTTTTGTATTATTATTGTTGGAAGATTGGGGAAAATTGCCAAAAGAGAACAAAAAAACAAGGGTGTTGTCCCCTTGGTATAAATCTTTTTTTGTCCAAATTTTCTCCTTTTTACCCTTTGTATTTTTGAAAATTAATGAAATAAATACTTTTGTGAAACAAAAAAAAATATTAAAAATATAAACTATTAATAAAACACCTATATACACATGCTGGTATTTTTTGTTTTCAAAAAGTTCATAAATAAAAATTTGAAAATACGTTCTACTAAAGGTAGAAAGTGTCTTCTACGGAAAATGGTATAGTAGAAAGCGATTTCTAAAATAAATATGTTCATCTACTATTTTTAGAACATACATTCTACTATTTACTAATTTTCTAAAAATGTGGAATGCGCATTCTACTAATCCTAAAGCTATCTACTTTTTGTCCATAAGCATCTTCTACTTTGATTAAGTATTCTAAATTTGGCGGAATGTGTTTTCTAAAGTTTACTCTTCCGTCTACTAAAAGTAGAAAGCGTGTTTTGGATTTTTTTCAATGTTCTAAACTTTTAGAATGCCCATTCTACGGATAAAATTACCTGATTTTTGCGAAATTAATGAAAGTTTCAGTTAAGGAAATATTCTAAAAATCTCCTAAAAATATTCTAACTTCCTAAAACGTGTTATTTTCGATTTTACTTGTTAAAGTTTTTTAAAAAATGATTCTCCTTGTCTTCTTCATTTATCTATGGTTTTCCATAGTTTTTCTTTTGATTTTTTTTCACAAACTCTTGTTCTCTATGATACATATCTATACAACATATGGTGTTTTGAAATTAGGTACATATTTTTTTGTAAAGTTTTTTTCTTTTTTTAATAAAGTTTACAAATTTTATTTTTATTAAAATTTTTATTAAAAACATTTTTAAAAGTTTTGTTTTTATTAAAAAGTTTGATAAAATTAAAAAGGTGACAAACATTTTAAAATTTATATAAAATAAAACTTTGTAAAATGTTTTTTATAAAGTTAGTTTAAAGTTTTTATCAAAAATATTTTGTAAAGTTTTATTTTTATTTTTATAAATTTTTAAAAAGTTATTTAATTAAAGTTTTATTAACGTTTTAAACATTTTATAAAAATAAAACTTTGTAAGCAATTTTTATAAAATGTTGGCTATGTTAAAAAAGTTTTTGTTGGCTATGTTAAAAAGAATGTTTCTACTCATTTCTTTTGCTTTTTAGAAATCTTTTTATATAGTTTTTTTCATTATAAATGTATATAAACCTTTTAATTTCGTTTTAATTTGATTTTAAATTACTTAAGGAAAGGTTAATTTTGGGATTATGAAAAGATTTATACCATTAGGACAACTATGAGATGGATTTATACCAAGGGGACAACACCCTTGTTTTTTTGTTCTCTATTGGCAATTTTCCCTAGAAATATTCGTAATGGGGAAACGATTTTCGATGGAAAATGATTGATGTAACCTTATTTATTAGTCAATATATTTTTTAATATTTAAGTTATCCTATACCATCTCATTTCTCCTAATTTCCCTGGTTTTAATATGATTTGATGGAAAGCAACTTATAAACTTTTTATATTCGAACATTCTTAATAAAAGTTATTAAGTCAGGTCATTCTTAATACATATAGCCGGCCTAGAGCTGATCTTTAAGAAAATCAAGAATCTTGGGGATAATGTCATCCTTTTTGCAAGGAGAATTCCGAATTATAAACCGAGGTGGATCATCTCCAAAGAGAAGTAAATGACCAAATTACCTATCGTGATTTTGAAGAGGGAGCCATGGAATCCAGATTTGAAGAAGCACTGGTCAAAGCTAATGAAGAAGGTCGGCTGAGAGTGCTTTCTGATGCCGACCTAAGCTCAACAAGTCGACATATCTTGATAATTCGATATTGATCTTTCTCGAGAGGATTATCTAGGTACTAGCCTAAACTTAGCCCATTTTCATGAGGAAGATTTAGGCATGAACCCGTCATAAGGCAATGCCGAACCAATCCGAACTTTGGATCTCAGTCAGTAATATAATGAGGAGAAAACTCCTTGCTATGTGACCGATCCGAGCGAGGCATAGGCCTGACCTGTAAAGTCATTTTGGACGGTGTAGATAATGCGAGACATATTCATATGCACTTCACAACCAGAACCTACGATATTTAGTTGTTTTAATGATGTTTAAGGTCGAAGATAAGAATACAATTAGTAAGAAAAATGGTTGAGATTGGAGATCAAAAGTATAAGAAAGGAAACATTTCGGCAATATATTGTCTCAGACGATAAATTATTGTCCAAATATCAGGATTAACAATCAATTACGATGTTAAAGGAATACTAGGCTCGATTTATGACTATTTCTCTCTCAAAGTAAATCTAGGTCGGTAATCTTTCTCTCCCCCGATCGCTGTGTGTGTCTTTACTGGGGAGTTGCCTCCATATTTGCAGTGGATGGATCTTCTTACTGTAACTCGGGAGCAGGCGTCCGTACCCATGTTCTATAGTAGGAAATCCTTTCACCTGCTTCTGCTTCCAAGTTAGGGTTTGTTCACATGACAGATTTAGTAGGTCATCATTACTAACTGCTCTATTCAGGCCGACATGTTATATGTAGTGTCAGATGAACAGTTGGGAGATCGATTTATCGTGTTTGACTTCTGAAATTTTTGATAATGAGTCTTCAAATGGACCCACTTAGCTGACTTGATTTTTCTTTGAATGGATTTTTTTTTTGTTGACTAAGTTTGATTTGGATTTAAAGAAGGAGATGTGCTTATTATACCTTCTACTATTTGGAAAACCAGAATCTAAGCAACAATAAAATTAAGGAGGTTATACACTATGAGATATAGGAGAAAAACCAAATAACCCAAATACTAAACCAAGTCTGGCATTAAACCAAATCAAGATTGGCCAGGCTGGTATTGGATTTAAATAAACTAGAGCTTTTTCCGGGCTACGCCCGGGTTTATTTTCATAAAAATTTTAATTTATTTGAATATATTATGTTATTATATTTAAATATTTAGTATATATTGGAATCTTTGACAAATATTAATTATTAAATGAAGTCTAATTTATTAGAATCCAAAACGTATATACTATATTATTTAAAATACTAGGGTCATAGCCCCCGCGCAAGCGCGGGGCTGGTTGCTTTGGTAATGCCGTTGTGTAGTTTGGTTTACGGATGTTGTCCGCTGGGTATGTTGTTAATGCGTAGTGTAGTTTGGTGTATGTGATGTTGTTGCTTGTTGTTTTTAACATTTGTTTTCGGCTTAAATCGGATGGTGAGATTGGAACATTGGATATAACACAGATTGATTAGATTGATATAAGAATGAGGCGTGAATTTGTATTTGTTGAAATTCTCATTTCTTAACTTTGTTAAGATTATATCGACCATTAGCACCATTAGCTGTTTTGTGTTCTTGCTCTATCGATTAGCATCTGCCTTCCTAAAATATCTTCCTCGTAACCAACACCCTACAATTTTTATTTGTAAACACAAATATAAAATGTAACAGAAATCATATGTTTGGGTCACAATGCACACAAATAGCGATGCACACAAAATTGAGAAGAAAGCAAGTCTGGTGAAGATAAGCCGTAGATATCCATTAGTAGGGGTCACACACACACACGCTTGGACTCGGACTTTTGACTCAGACTCAGACTCGCTCACTCGGTAAGTACTCACTGGTTGTGAGGGCTTTAATAGAGAGATAGTGAAGTGGCATAGAGTAGAGAACATGCATATAGTTAACATGCACCGAAACTGACATGACCCTCCCCTTTAATTATTTTATCAACTTTAATAAATCTGTCTTCGTTTTCTTTGGGCATGCATGTGATATCTTTGTAGGGCGTAGTCCCGCGAGTAGTCCAGCGCAAGCGCAGAGATGTTTGACAAATAATTGTAGTTTAAAATGTTATAAGGGGTGGAGTGAAGTGTTTTGTTAAGTATAGTTGTAGTGGTTTACAATAGAAATTACAAAGTTATTGTTGATGAGGGAAAAATCATATGACGTGGTTGTAGTGGATAAAGTAGAAGTGTGACCAAATTGGTTGTGAATATAAACTCATATCACTGATCAAACCTTCTAAATTGTTTCATTGCAAGGTATGTGAATTTTTTTGTGGGTTACTCTATGGCTTTTACTTTTCTAATCAATAATTGATATAATGGACGTAAAAGAGGGGACGTCAATGCAAGGTATGTGAATCTTTTGTGGTTACGTGACATAGATTTTACTATGCAAACATGCAGTTGTGCAGTTTGATAAGCTGAATACAAAAGTTTACGTCAACTCTCTGTCGTTGCTGGAAAAAATAATCAAAAACAGGAAAAATAAAAAAACATAGCAAAGTCTAAAATAGAGAAAGCATATTAATTTGTGGAAACAGCGACCATTTTACTGGTTCCGCTAAAGCGTAGTCAACTCTTTGTGGAATTTTCACTGTCATGCTTATTTGCGTACGTAAGTTGGTAACCGTGTCTTGACACTCCGATAACTTACAGAAGCTGTTGCAATATATCATACCTGCACAGAAAAACGCCATTATAATTAAACACACATGGACCTCATAGTTTGTGATGTTAATCATTGTATTCACGATTTTGTAGCCCTGCAATGGTTTCTTTATTTCAACAATGTGAAAACCCATACGAAAGTGATGAAATTCTATACCAAATGGAAGTACCGTTAAGCCTTTAAATGTCATTATTACGGTTTTGGTTACCTTTCTTCGGGTTCTTAAGAGCAGCTCACAACTTGTACTCAGTCTCGTTGAGCTTAGATCTTCCTTCACTGATTGCTGTTTCTATGTCAGCCTCACGTTTCCTTTCTTTCTCTCAATGCTTTGACCTCTGCATCAAAACTTTTGACCCTTCATTCATTTCTCTGTTTTCAGAACATAGCAAAGTGCTTTTGCATCATGTGGTTGAATTAGGCATGTGAAGAAAAACCTTTAAAAAAAAATTGTAACTCAAGACTACGCAATCTATGGATCAGATATAGCTATTGTTTTGCAAACACCAGGCGCTTTACCTGTATACAACTTTGGATGGACCTAAACATCGCCTTGCCTCGATAAACATGTTTAGACTCTTCCACAGGAGCTTCGCTGCACCTGGACCTACTGCTCTCTCCAAAGCCATACTCGGTAACATGAATCTCTATTTGAGCAAAGCGTGTTAACCCCACATGGGTTATTGTGGACCATTGATTTGTGTTGGCTCTACTCGTTCTTCTAAAACATTATCATCGTTCATTGTTCTCCAAGCTTCTTCATCTAACAGGTATATATACCCAAGATTCACGATTGAATCATATTTCATAAAAAGGTGAAAACCTTCGATCACTCAAAAGCTGAGATAGATAATTAAAGTTTTTTTTCTTTACCAGAAACGCCATTAACCGCAGAGGTAAGCGGTGATTTGGCGGCGATCAGCGGTGACCCTTGACTGATGCTCAATCTCAACTTCTCTTCTTAACTGATGCTCAACTTCAGATTGATGAAGCTGAGTCTTGAATAGAACCTTCAGGGCGATAATGTGGTTGCTCTGTTTCACATTTGCATACAATTTGTGAGAATTGAGGAAGACAAACAATATAAAGATCTAAAACAAATGTTGTGTGTGGATGGATACTAACCCGCTTCTCTCGAGCAAGATAAACATGACCAAACTTGCCTCTTCCAAGAGGCTCTCCAATGTCGAAGTCATTCAGATTCCATCTTTTTTTGCGCAACTGCAGAGACATCTGAAGTCTCCTGATGAAAACAAACCCAACAAAACATAATGAGACAAAAAAAAACAATTTTAATGATAAATCGCTTGAAAAATAAATTTGCTTTGAAATTAGAGACTTAGACGAAGGGAAAAGGTGGAAGAGGAAAGTTTAGAGGCAATTGAGAACTCACCTTTGAGGAAAAAAACCTTCCATGCCCCAACACATGCAGAAAACGATCAGAGTTATTACAATCATATTTCTGAATCTTAATGTTATTAAGATTAAGCGAATGCAGTGGAAAAAATAATATTGTTGTATACATTAAAGCAAGTCAATCAGAAAGAACCATCACCATCTCATCAAGTAGTAGAAGGTTATTACCAAAAGTTCTCCATTCTTATTGATGTCCTTAGCATCCTAGAATCGAGCATCCTAGAATCGGATGAGCCTACCGACCAAAGACTGGACGGATCTGTCCTTGGCAACGACTGCAGAGACGGCGGTGACGGCAGAGACGGCTGGTGAAGTCATTTTCGCAATAGAATCAACAGCCTGAAAACGATGCTGTGAGAAATCAAGAGAGAAGGGTTGAGAGCTAACCTCGAGAACTCTATATAAACGAAGATTGGAGAAGCGTTACGGATGACCACCATTACTGAACAAAAACGGAGGAGGAAGAGGAAGAGGGATCGCCAGAGATCTGTACAAAAAAAATCGACTAGCCCATTAATAAAAAAGACACGTGTCCCTTATACAGGAGTGATACTCCTCCATTATATTATAGACTAGCTGGCCGGCCCGCACCCTGTGCGGGCATTGTACATATTCAAATTATGGACTGAATAGTACAAAGTTTTAGAAGTAACGGATTTTATATCATAAGATAACCGTCTTTGGGATAAAGCATCAGACACAGAAAAAAATAGATAACAATTAAGTATCCTGCCTACGGAATATTTTGAAAAACTTGTTTGTAGACAACATTCAATGTTTTTGTCTCCGGTTTCCTTTCTATACCAGTTATTAGGATTTTTAATTCAGATCTCGATTTAACTCTTGAAAGTGCAACATAGAACTGACCATGAGAGAACACTGGCCTAGGCAGAAATATTATTAATATCTAATCAAATGTTTTATGTATTATTAAAACTAAATTTGTTCTTCATATATTTTATGTATTATTCATAAAAATATGTATTATTCAAATACAATTCATATGTTTAATGTATTATTAAAACTAAATTTGCTCTTCATTCAGTCTTTGTGCTTCAAAACTATAAGCTTTTTAGACATTACTTAATTCAATCTACTTTGATGTTTAAATTATTACCATATACTTTGAAATATGAAATAAGTTAATCACGCATGTGCGGGCATCGATATGATTTATATATTGCATGTATAGCTATTATTATTAGTGCATAAGTAGATCGTAATTATATTTCACTCTCGTTGTATCTTTGTATTTTACTCATTTAGGTTTCTCCACATATAAGT
>NC_079516.1:28743642-28778000 GCF_000801105.2 Raphanus sativus
CTAATAAATAAAATAATAATATCTAATAATTATTATTTATTAGTAGGTGCCAAAAGATGAATTTTTTTAACAATTTTAAAACCGTCACAAAAGAGTAAATCATAAACACTAAACACTATATCCTAAACCCTTGGACAAATCTTAAACCCTTGGGTAAAAATCTAAACACTAAACTCTAATTTCTTGGATATACTATAAACCATTGGATAAATCCTAAACACTAAACTGTAAACCCTTGGGTATACCCAAAATCCCCGAATCAGCTCAGACCAAGTTCGATATCAGCCCATTATTAGAAGCACACTTGACCCAACTCATTAAGTAATAAAAAATCTAATCTCTCTCTCTCTCTCTCTCAATAAAATAACACAAAATCGTTAAATAATACATTTGTGAACATATACATAAACTACATTCATTAATTTTTAAAATCACTCAAACCAAAGATATAAAACCAAATTTGTTCTTCAATATCTAATTTCTCTCCCACTCCCCCCCCCCCCCCCCCCCCCCCCAAGTCAAAAATGTTGACATATTTTAGAAAAAATAAATTTAGAGAAAAATATATAAATTTGATGCTTTAAAAAAATGCCACAAAATCATCAGAGAAATATTTTTTCCTTTATCGTATATATACTCAAAACTATGCTCAATTAGTTTAAGAGATCTGAAAACTAAATTTGTTTTTCAATGTCTCTCTCGCATGAGGATGGTCGCATCATGTTTGCAGTTTTTTTATAAGAGTCCATTGAGCCTCGGATCATAAACATCTTTTCATAATTATATCACTATTTTCTCCTATCAAATTTTAAGCTTTGAATTTTCTTATATAAAGATCATTTTCTCCGCCACCCATATCAAAATCTGAGATCATTCAAGGAGCTGTAAAAATTAATTTTGTATAAAAAATATGATATTAAATTAAAATTAATTTTCACACTCAGCCTCATCTATTTCTACTAAGAGTTCATCGAGCCTAGGATCATCAATGTCTCTTAACAATGATATCACTATTTTCTATGATCAAGTTTAAAACTTTAAATTTTAATATATAAAGATCAGTTTTCTCTGTTGATCCAGTTTAAATTCTAAAATAATTCAAAGAGCTATAAACATTTATTTTCTCTAGAAATTTTGAAGTTAAATTAAAATTAATTTCCACACTCAGCATCATCTATTTTTACTAAACGTTTGAAGGGCCATAGATACAAAGTGAATGTTCTCATATTAATGACACCAAGATAATATTCATATAATAAATATTGATATATTTTAAGGAAAGATTTTATATTTTTATTGTCATAAATTGATATACTATGAGATGATTTTAATTTGTGCAAGTAATTAATATTATGAAGGTAAGTTAATAAAAACAAACTACCTAATATGTTCTCATATTAACTTGTGCAATAAGCAATGTAATCAATATGATTTTAAGAGTGTATGATTTACCGTATTTGTAATAAGGAAACTTATCACATTTCTTTGATTCAGGCAATTAATTAATATTCATGCGTAAGTAATACATAATAAGATAATTATTATATTTGTATTCTCATAAAAACTTTGATACCGTATTTGTAATAAGGAAACTAATTAATACATTTGTTACTTTCCTTTTTATACTAAGTCGATGATTAAAAAAATCAACTAATAAGATTAAGAGAATTATGCTTAAAAATAAAATATAATAATTTCTAAAAGTAATAACACATATATGATATCACATTTTCATTGGAAAATGATTGGTATTTTTAAAATTATATATTTGATTGTTTTGCCTTCATTTGACTCATATTAATACTATATATATATGTATAGTGAATGAGTGAATTTAATTAATATTATCAAGTTTATATTAATAATATAAACATAATAAAAACGTTTTTGGGAGAAAGTTATAATATTACACGTATTATGCCATTAATACATTTAATAAATGGTCGACATTTATTAATATTCTTGCGCAAGTTATGATTAATGAGATTAAGAATTAATTTAAATGGTCGACATTTATTAAGATTCTTGCGCAAGTTATAATATTACACGTATTATGCCATTAATACATTTAATAAATGGTCGACATTTATTAATATTCTTGCGCAAGTTATGATTAATGAGATTATGAATTAATTTAAATGGTCGACATTTATTAAGATTCTTACGCAAGTTATGATTATTGCGATTAACAATTAATTTAACTTTCCGATTAGTAGCTTGATTAGAAAAAAAAAAGAAATTACAAAAAATCAGCCAATAGAATCGCTTGGTTGATGAGGTTATTACATTCATGAAATTGGTTGATGAGGTTATTACAAAAAATCAACCAAAAAATCAAGCAATAGAACCAATAAATCAGAAAAAAGAAACTACAAAAAATCAACAAAAAAAAATTACATTCATGAGGTTCCAATAATGAATTGTGACGAAACGTCAAGGATTGTGTTTATTGTAATTCTGCATATAAGAAAACAAAGAAGAAATATATTATAAAATACATAATTGAAGATGTATACAATCCCGAAATTTAGTGACATTGATTATAACAAAATTTAGTGACATTGATTATAACAAAAAGATTGAAGATGTATACAATCCCGAAACAAAAACAAAATTGTATAGTTGATAGAACAAATCCGATGAGATGCATCATGAATGGATGGAGGAAGTTTTGTGGTCTTTTTGGTGACAAAAAAAAAACTTTCTCGTCTCAAAGATTGATAGAGAGACAATGTGGAGAGCAAGAGAACAAAATAATTGGAGAAGAAAAGTCTCGAATAAATTACCAGTAATGATGTTCGTCTGTGAGTTAAGTATTGATTATCATCCCTTGGATCATAAACCTGCTCAGGATCACAAAATATAATTTAAATTAGAACGATCAAAAACATAAAAAATACTTAAACAGTAGATGCGTGAGACTAAAGAATGGTTGTGTTGCTTGAACTCGACATTGAACTCTATATATATAAAGTGATGGTGAAAAATATTAATGACGCCAAGAATATTACTTGCTAGATTTGTGAAAGTAATTGGTTATACTAAGGTATGTAAATTAAATTACGTTTGATTAAAAGAAACATATTAAATTTGTAGTGTTAAAAACGATTATGCATATTATATGATGCGAGACTTGCGAGACTTGCGCAAGTAATTGGGTATAATAAGGTATGTAAATTAAATGACTAATGATTAAAGGAAACATAATAAATTTGTAAAATTAATCACGAATATGCATTTTATACGATGCGAAACTTGCGCAAGTTTTCAATATAAATAAGGTATGTTGATAATAATTAGTTTCCTAATAAAATATAAAATGTATTTCCCATTAAGACATTTAATGATTAGTCGACATTTATTAAAATTCTTCTGCAAGCTATGATTAATGGTCGCCATTGATTACGATTCTTGCGCAAGAAATAATTAGTGCGTTTGCCAATTAATGTTACTTTCCAATTAAAAGGTCGATGAAAAAAATAAATCAAAAAGAATAATTAGAAAAATTCGACCAATAGAAACGCGAGAATTTTCGTGAGAAGAAATCTGTGAGTGCCACGTGGCGTTTGTACTTCTCTTTTAATATATAGGAGGATTATAGATTGTTACAGTAAAAACATATTTTAAAATTCCAATCGTTTAAAAATTTTGATTTCGTAACTATTTTCCTCATTCTATTTTCCTGATTTCTATTTGTAATGCATAATTAGTGGCTAAAGTTTTAGTTATTACCAAGAAAACTATTCTTTCTATAAATATACATGAAAAAAAATTGTTAACATTTTTCACCCGATTTCAAAAATGTTGGATCTAATAAAAAAAATTTTGTAACTACCTTGATAAAAGATAGACAGTTAATTGTTTATGGAATACTTTTCTGAAATTTCATAAATAATCAGAAAAATACAATGATTTTTGAAGGTGATTGATAAGTGCTCCGAATGATTTCAGTGTTTTTTCTTTTCACAACCATTTTCATTTACCATTTATGCTCTAGGAAAATAATTTAAACCTACAGCACAAAAGTTAAATTAGAAAATATATTAGTTTTAGTGATTAATTTTTCGAGAGTTTCATATTTAAGTTTTTGATATAAATCTACATCAATAGAATCTATAGTTGCAACCGAAAAATGTACCGTTTATATTCCAAAGTTAAATGATTAAAGCCACAATTCTACCAATCAAGCACTTGAGATTCTTATATGATCGAAGAATCATCTCTACTAAATATGATTTTCTATATGTTGTTACTTGCTATTTTTTTAATATTATTGATTTTATGAGGAGATAGAAGATACTATAGATATTCGATAATTACTGTTGGTTATATATTAGTTTACTGCTGATACGTGAATTCTCCTATTGACCTCCATTTAGGGAAATGTAAATACATGTTAATCAGCATCTTGTATGGTATAATCAGAATAGATTAATAAATATAAATCAAATAACATTTTGTTAAAATAATAATTAAGATTTGGGTTGTGATTTTGCATCTAGCTAGTTATTTATGATTTTTTTTGTATCAAATAACAGAAATGATTGTAAGATGCTAAAAACGACCAATAATAGGATTCATTATCACTGTATGTTTATATTTAGTTTCAAGTGTTTGTTTTTTTTTGTTTTTTTTTGCTGAAATGTTAACTTTATAACAACAAAAAAAGTTGTACAATCTCATGATCCTAAACTAGGGGATCATAAGAAATAGGAACAATGGAATGAGCTCCGAGCACAAGAATGCTCTACTGTTAAATGGGAAAAAACAATATAAAGAGAAGACAGGGGTGGGCGTTCGGGTATCCGTTCGGGTTCGGGTCGGGTATTTCGGATTTTCGGGTATTTCGGTATAGGGATATAGAACCCGTTCGGGTATTTCTGTACTTCGGGTCGGGTTCAGATATTTTTAGTTCGGGTTAGGTTATTTCGGATCGGATTCGGATACTTAGATTTTAGAAGAAATAAAAATAATTTTTTTTTTAATTTTTTAAGTTTCTTATATTTAAAAATATAGATTTCACTTAACTGATTTTTCTATTTTTTATATATTGAATGATTAATAGATTTGGAGATAACATTTCAAAAATAAAAATATTAATTTGGCTATTGTTTTTAAACTTTGGATGTAACTTTTGTTAATACATGAAACAAAAAGTTTGACATGCATTTTAGATGAATATCAAATTATTTTCTTCATAATTATATATATACTATATGATCTTAAAGTATGTGTAACATCAATATAAATACTTTATATAAAATGAGAGATGTAAACTAGAAAAATAAGGGCAAGTATACATATGTTCGGTTATCTTCGGATATCCATTCGGGTTTGGGTATTACCCGTTCGGGTTCGGATATCCAATCTCTCCTAACTTAATATCTGTTCGGGTATTTTGCTACTTCGGTTCGGATTTCGGTTCGGGTTTTTCAGGTCGGGTTCGGGTGCCACTTCGGGTATCGGGTAAAGTGCCCACCCCTAGAGGACTCTGATCCACCTGGTAGTCTTTACAATGATATTATGGCAGCGCTGTCTTAGTATTCCATCTGCTCAGGCCTTCGTTGGTAGCCTCATCTCCACTCCCATACTTCAGCGCCATAAGCCGGTTCTGCATTTCGCGATGGACAGTCATGGCGATGTACTGCGCAGAGTGTGGAGGGTGTAGATGACGACGTCCATTTCTTTCACTGCAGATCCAATAAATTGAAGCTTGGAATGCCAACTGTACTAGCTGTGCGTCCAACTTGGTGAGTCTATTGTTCGTGATACTTGCAGCAGTCCTAGACCTGTCAGGATTTATGCGTCCAGCCAGGAACGGATTCATCAACATTGTCCAAACAGTATAGGTGAAAGGACAAGCAAAGAAGAGATGGTCGCGAGTCTCATCCGGTTCTCCACACAACATACAGATCTTCGTTTGACCCCATTGCCTCATTCTGTCTCTAGTATCCAGTCTATTTCTACAAGCTAGCCAAGTGATAAACGCCTGGCGAGGAAGAGCTTGAGGAAACCATACAATGCTGAACCACTCCACCGCCACATGAGAAGCTCGACTTTGCTCCCAAGTAGCTTTCGAAACAAACTTCTCTTCATATATGCCTTGGCTCTGCTTCCAGAGAGGACAGTCTTTGCCAGTCTCAGGCCTGGGAGGGGGAACACAGAGACCTGAGAAACAAAAACTTCCAAATCTAAGAGTAACTGCACCGTCTCTGTGTCCCTGCAGAGCCACCGCCACATGAAGAGGTGCTATTCCTCCATCAGGTGCTCTGTTTATCACTTTGTGAAGAACACTGCACCCAGTTGAAAGACAACTTCAGCTAATCATGTCAACTGAAGCCATAAGCTTTAACTCTTGCAGAACTCTCGAAAAGGCTCCAGCAATTGGGGACACTTGGTATATACTCGGAAAGCAATATCCTGCTACACCGAGGATGACCATTTTGCGCCGCAAGATACAAAGCAGTACTACTGTTTAGCTAATATGATATGTGATTCTATCAACCCGATCAATCAAATACAATCAAAATGTTAATATGTGAGGATATAAGTATATGAAATGCTTACATTAGCACCAAAACAATGAGAATCAAACGACCTCCTAAAGACCATTTTGGCAAGCTTGCTTTGCATCATAGTCATCTGTTTCTAGAACAGCTTGTATTCAGATTAATCTCAGAGTACTTTGATGATCGATAAGAAAATGTCAAGGACCAAGCGAGCTCTTACCTGTCCACAGATCTAACTTGTCCACGGTAGTTCCAGAGCAGAGATTGATATCAAGTCCTGACTCCATCAACTGATAAACTATTGGGAAAATTGGCAAAAAGAGACACTTTGAATTTTCTATTGTCAATTTAAGATTTTTCATACTTTGGTCATTTTTTCACTTGTTTTGCCCTTGGTTGATGAGAAAAATAGTAAACATAATTTTAAAAATGTAAAAAAATATGAAAAGTATTAGAAACATATGTATGATAATTTATATGTTTAAATTTATTTTTTTTTAAATAGGGAATCATATTTTATTTTCTCTTCTAGCCAAAATAGAATACACATTCCGTTAGTCTGCTTAATACAGAAAACCGAAACTAAGTATAATACATTGATCTATCTCGGGTATATAACGTAAACTAATGTTTCTTCATCCCTCTATCTGAGCTAGATTTAGTTACGTCAACATATAGCAGTATGTCTTCAGTGTACCAGTAGATATATAACGATATATATCTTGAACTCTATGATGTACCTAACTTAGAAATTGTGTCATAGGCACTTATGCCTTTTACCTTATGTGACGCCTAAGGAAGAATAGGGGTTGCACGTGTTGTACTATATTCTGGGGTGGGTATATTACGTATTCTAGGCAAACCCGAAAAAAATGGAAACTTCCATTTTCTGTTTTAGAAGTTTCCTAAATCTAACCTAAAAATCTTGGAGAATATTTTCTTGATATCCTACGTTTTCTTCCTCCTCCCACGATCCCCTTCTCTTTGTTCTTTGTGTTTATCGCGGCCTTCTCTTCTCTTCTCTCTTCTCTCTTTCTCTCTTCTCTCTTCTCTCTATCAACATGGTTCTAATATATGTCAAATCTGGTGAATGGATGTCTAGTTCCAGCGAGGAGTGGAGTTTCGTGGTAATCTAATACCTTGTGAGAAGAAAGAGTCGGATTTCGTCTAAGTGATAACAGACGAAGAGGAAGAACTGAAGATATCTAAGAGGAAGATGCGGTTTAGGAAATTAGAGACAAGAGATGGAAGGGATAACGGCGGAGAGATCGAAGAACAGAAGAAACCGAAGAACAAGAGAGCTTTCAATTCAGTTGAAGAATCGCCATTGAAGGGAACCTCCGAAAAAGAGGATGAAATTGTGAAATCGATGAAATTAGGGTTGGAGAAATTCCTTTTCCTCTTTTATCCTTTTTTTTAACTATTTCTTAATTTTTACTATTTTCACTTAAGTTAAAATAATTATTTTGATTTTTACTATTTTAATTAGGTAAATTAAAACGAAAATTATATTAAATTTTTTTTTTAACTTAATTGCTAAATGAAAGGTACTATGGTATTTATAGAAAATTAAAATCCTATTTCCCCAAAAAATGTTCCTAAAATCCTAGAGTAACAAATCTAAGATGAATGTATCTCTTAAATCCAATTTACTCTAAACTATTTGTGGATGTAAACAATAAAACCCATATTAGGATCATCGTAATCAATTCATCATTACCATAAAGGTCAAAACTTCAAAAAATCTCTGAGATAGTTATAGACACTGAAGGTGGAGTAGCGAGCAGCTTCAAGAAATTAAAAATGAAAAACTTTTGCTAAGGAAAAACAGCAATTCCACATCATCTGATTGAGAAATATTACACTGCTTGAAATGTTTAATTACAATTGCAGCACTGTGATAATAATATAAACAAATTAGGAAACACTGAATAAGATGGAGACAGATTTCATCAGATGGAAGTAGAGATGTCAAATGGGCGGGATAAAAATGGGCGACCCGTGTCCAAATTGATATGGTCTAAAATGGGCAGGTCCGTTTTGGTCCATAACTAAATTTTTGTCCACATGGACAAACCCAATTATATCATGGACAATATTGGACTTAACCATTTGGACAATGTGCGGCCCAAAAATCTAAAATGTCTAGGTTTAGCAAATTGGGAAAAACTCAATATTTTTTCGACATTTTTCTGAAGCCTAAAGGTTTGATTTATAACTGTTTATGTGTGATTTTTGTAATGGAAAACATAATTTCTGCCAAAACTGAAAAACATAATTTCCCGCCAAAGCCGGAAAAAATATAGTTGTCTGCCAAAACCGGAAAATACAATTTTCTGCTAAAATCGAAAAATCAAATTTCCCGCCAAAACCGAAAAACCAAATTTTCCGCCATAACCGAAAAATACAATTTCCCGCCAAAACCGGAAAAATCAATTTCTACCAAAACCGAAAAACCCAATTTCCCACCAAAACTGAATAATTCAAGTTCCCAAAACCGGAAAAACGCAATTTCCTGCCAAAACCAGAAGAAAAAACGTAATTTTTCGCTAAAACTGGAAACACAATTTTCCGCAAAAACCAGAAAACACTATTTCCCGTAAAACCAGAAACACACACAATTTCCCGCCAAAACCGAAAACATAATTTCTCGCAAAAATTGGAAAAACACAATTTTCCGCCAAAACCGGAAAATACAATTTCTCGCAAAAACCGGAAAAACGCAATTTCTTGCCAAAATAGAAAACGCAATTTATCTTTTGTGAACTTGTGTGTTTTTATGAAGTCTAGAACATGAAGTTTAGAACTTGTATAAATTTTACTTTTTAAAACTGAAAATTGTGTTGTTTACATTAAGTGGTCATATAGGCCCATGGACAGCCCAACAAATGTAATAAATCATGGTCTTATTTGGTTTTGGTCTCATTTGGACATGGTTCTATTTGGGCTTCGACCAAATATGTCCTGCAAAAAAATAAAACCCATTCGGACATGCCCAAACCCGCCCGGCCCGCCCAATTGACATCTATAAATGGAAGGTTTCCAGTACAAAATTTTACCTAGTGTTCCTCTGTCTAATGAGAAAAGGCCAACAAAGGCAGAGCGGTAAATTCTGTAGCTCCTTTCCTTTCTCTTCGGCCCATGATCTGAACAAATAACATAAGAGGATTCAGACACTCAGAAAGTCGGTTATGAACAGATTGAAATTCATTGGTTAGAGATCCGAATGCAAATAGTTTCTTTGACATAAAACACAATATAGTTGGGGCTGCATAAGAAGTAGGACCTAACCATGGAGAGAGATTTACGCTCCACTCAAGTTCATACTACAACTCGCAAAATGTTTGACTCTTGTACTTCATAGAATGATCTATTACTTTTTGTGTATGTATTCCTATTTTTTTTTGTATGGGACAGGAAGGTGAATGAGGACATTTAGGAGTACGCAAGGGAGATAAAGAAGCTGTCGGAGAAAATCAGGGTGGTTATCTGAAGGATTAGGGTTACGTCGTGAAGCGTTGAAGGAAGGTCTAGGCGTCGAAACAGTGGAGTAAATGATGAAGGCCATCTTCTATCCACCGCGTCCAGATTAATGGGCTTCTTGACCCACGCCAATAACACGCAATGAACCAAAAAAAGAAAGAAAGCCCAACACCAACCAAACTCGATCTGCCGTGGAAAAAAAGAGCACATCCCATTGGATGATTTTATTGTCCGACGTGGAGACCCTCTCTAATCAGTATATCCCGCTTTTACTACTTGTTGATATGCATGATTTTAAAAATATATTTAAAGTCATTTGCTAAATTAATTTATTAAAAAGAAAAAATTCACAATTTGGGTCATAATTTGTAGGCTGAGCCACGAATCATCATTTACTCATTCAGCGATAGAGATAACGCTGCATATATGTATACAAAGAACAATAACAACAACAAAAGAACTCTTTATCTCCTCAGAGCTCTAATTTATTACAATACAACTTTAATAAATCATACAACAAAACAAGCAACATCATCACCGGCCCATATGTAACATATACGAAGTCGAAGCAACAATCATGTTCCCGGCCCCGCGCTTGTGCAGGGACCATGCCCCTAGTATTCATAATGGGAAAATGATTGATGATGTAACTTTATTTATTAATCAATAATTTTTTTTATATTCAAGTTATCCGATACCATTTTATTTTTCCAAATTTCTTTAGTTTTAAGAGATAAAAATTTAAATAACATAAAAAGTATTATTGGACAATAATAGTACACGGAGTTTTGTAATTCTAAGAACATTGTTAATGAAATTTTTTTTATGCTTTTTTGTATCGCTTCAGTATCATTTCTGTGTAAGAGAACATGGAGATCTCCGTTTTAAGATTGGGAGTCAAAGTCTTCGACCATACGGTGATTAAGATAAATTTTACAAGTGTAAAGTGGTATTCGAATAGACAGGCAGAAACTGTCTTTTTAGTTTTTTTTTTTTGATAAAATGTGAATATTATACCAAAATGGAACAAACGTTGAATATTATACTACTTGCCCGAGACCAGCAAACAAAAACTTTCATAACTTGTTACCCGACCTTACAGTGGATGCTCTTATTGATCAGGGCTCCCGAACTTGGAATTTACAGGCTATTAGAAATTTGGTGGATCCCCAGAATGCAAAAATTATTGAAAGTATTCCGTTAGGAAGATGCCTGGCAGAAGATCAGGATGGTTGGCACTTCACCAAGAATGGAAAGTATTCAGTTAAATCAGGATATCAGGTCGAAAGGGTCTATCCGGATAGAGAGAAACCACCAGATTTTCATGACCTACAGTAGATGCTTTGAAAGCATTTTGCTGGAAAGTAAAATGTCCTCCGAAACTAAAGCACTTTTTGTGGCAGATTACATCAGGATGTTTGTCCGTTAAGAAAAATCTACAAGCAAGAGGAATGAAAGGAGATATTTGTTGCGATAGATGTGGCTTTGAAGAGGAATCAATTAACCATGTGTTTTTTTGAATGTCCTTCAGCTAGGCAGGTTTGGGCTTTGTCGACGGTCCCAACGCAAATAGATTTTTTCCCCACGAGTTCGCTATTTACAAATATGGATCATTTATTTTGGAGAATAAAGGATTACATGGAATCTCATCAATTTGCATGGATACTATGGTATATCTGGAAGGCGAGGAACACTAAAACATTTAATAATTTAGATACGGACCCTCAACTCACTCTTTCTATTGCAGAAAGGGAAACGGTGTTGTGGAATGAGGCACAAGAGCTTAACACGAGGACACCAATACAAGCAGATACAAGGACAACTCCAATAATCCCAGGACGATGGTGTTTCACAGACGCTTCTTGGAAGAAGGGAGATCTTTTTTTCGGGCCAAGGATGGTATAGCACTCTGGAGGGTTTCACGGGTTTAATGGGAGCAAGGAACACAAGAGCTAGTTTATCCCCTCTACATGCAGAGGTGGAGGCTCTAATTTGGGCATTAGAGTGTATGAGAAACCTAAGACAGCGTCAGGTGACGTTTGCAACGGATTGTTCTCAGTTGGTAAAGATGGTGTTGGAACCAGAGGAATGGCCAGCTTTTGCACCTTATTTGCAGGAAATCAAGAAATTGCAAGAAAGCTTTCACAATTCACAGATCATTCATGTACCAAGAACGGAGAATTCAAGGGCGGATTGTCTAGCACGAGGTGTCAGACAGCAATCGTCTTTCGTCGTTCACATGGATGCTG
Source organism: Raphanus sativus (assembly GCF_000801105.2). NCBI lineage: Eukaryota > Viridiplantae > Streptophyta > Magnoliopsida > Brassicales > Brassicaceae > Raphanus > Raphanus sativus. The sequence continues at coordinate 28,755,884 of NC_079516.1, forward strand.
AGTTACCTAACTGGATTACGGAGTCTATATGAGTCTGTTTTCTACTTGTCTACAAAAAAAAAGAAAAAAAAAGAGCCTCTATAGCAACCGAGCTCTTGTTCGTGACCCGATTGCCATCGCGATCGGGTTTATGCCGTGGTCTGAGGTCCGTTATCCAAGTGTTTGAACCTATCGCAAAGCTAAGATTCTCTTAGGATGCTTGTTTGCGGAGGTTCGGTCCTTTGATAACAAAGTTCCGTTTGACTTTAAGAAATCGTTATTTTCTTAAATCGTTGATTTATCAAGTCGTTGATTAAGAAATCAACGATTTCTTAAGTCGTTGATTAAGAAATCGTTGATTTCTTAAATCGTTGATTAGGAAATCGTCGTTTTAAAGAATCGTTGTCTTAAAACAAGATTTTAAGGAATCCGCCTTGGAACTTCAAAGAGGCCGTTCTCTCAAACCGTGAGGACCCAGAAAACGATCAAGATATTAAATCGAAGCCCTCGCCGAGACGGGTCTGGTGAGCTCGGTCTCGGCGACTGAGCTTCGTATGGAACTGAGCTTGTTCTCTATCTCAGTCGCTATAGCGACCGAGCTTCGTATGGAACTCGGTCGCTATAGCGACCGAGCTTCGTATGGAACTCGGTCGCTATAGCGACCGTGCTTGTTCTCTAGCTCGGTCGCTATAGCGACCGAGCTTCGTATGGAGCCCAGTCGCTATAGCGACCGAGCTTCGTATGGAGCCCAGTCAACAGGAAGAAGGACCTCTCCCAAGGTTTGTTTGACTTCTCCACTGAAGCCTACGAGGGGAGTTGCCTTTTTGGTTAGAGCTGCAGGTTCCAAACCTAGGTCGGCGAAGGCTGAATAGAAGATTATGTTGCTGGAGCTCCCATTATCTACCAGTGTCCGCTTGACCAAGCAGTTTGCTATGGTAAGTGAAATGACGAGAGCGTCATGATGAGGGACGAGGAAACTGATCTCATCTGTTCCAAGGAGCAGGCGCTTGGGACCCTCGGCCTCTCGGCCGTTCCTGGCATTGCGAGTACTTTTCTTGGCTGCGGCACTGCTAATTCCGCTCACCTCTGATCCACCTGTGATGACGTGGATCACCCGGTCTTGTTGTGGCGGCAATGCAGGAGCTGCCTTGATAGGGAGGCGTGGACCTTCTTTATTTAGAAGGTTCTTGGGTTTATCCGAGAGGAACTCCCGCAGGTAGCCTTTCTTGAGGAGTTCGGCGACTTCCATCTTTAGGGCTATGCAATCCTCCGTAGTATGACCATGATCACTATGGAGCTCGCACCATCGCTTGGGATTTCGATTAGCCTCCGCGGCCTTCATCTTAGGAGGCCACTTAACTTGAGGACCCATTTGTCAAAAGACACCGATCAGCTCTGGTTTAGTTATCGCGAGATGGGAGATGTCAGGCCAATTAGACACCATCATCCCTTCGGATCTAGGCAAAGGTCGATGTTGATACCTGCCCCTATTCGGGTTGCTAGTCTCCCTGGCGGGCTTAGAGTGAGAAGACTCGTCGCGGTCATTCCTTGTAGGCTTTGACGGCTTCTGATTGTACTTCGGATCGGCTTTAGCCCTACTAGCAACATCTTATTCCCATCTTACTTGAGCCCAAGAATGGGAGAGCACGTCTTCTATAATCCTGCACTTGTATTTGATCAGCTCCTTGTAAAGGTCTCCCTCTGGAAGTAGACCCCTCTTGAAAGCTGAGATAGCCGTATCAGCGTTGCACTCAGGAATAGCCACCTTCGCCTGGTTGAAGCGAGCTATGTAAGAACGAAGGGGCTCATTCCTATGCTGGAGGATCTCGTAGAGATCATCCGAATTCTTCTCTAGGTCACGGCTGCTAGCGAACTGATCCACGAACTTATCGCTAAGGGCTGCAAAGGATTTGATGGATTTGGTGGGCAAGTTGATATACCACTGAAGAGCGGGGCCGGCCAAGGTTGATCCGAATCCTTTGCACATGGTAGCTTCCCGTGCATCTCGAGGGATTGCTACCGCTAGCATGCGTTGCTTGTACTGAGCAATGTGATTGTCGGGATCCCCAGTACCTTCGTACATCTTTATGCTTGGGAAAGAGAACTTTCGCGGCATCTCCACAGAAGCAATCTCTTCCACGAAAGGTGTATCGGAGTAGGACCCCTGATTGCTTCTTCGAATGGGAGGAGCCGCCCCTGGGACCTTTCTACCATAGATTGAATGGTGCCGAACCTTTCGGAGACCACTCTTTCTAAATAGGATGCTAGGGCTGGATCTGAGATCTTGGGATCGTCAAGTGAATACTCCTCGTCCTCCATATCGGAATCGCTATCTACTTGTATTCGAGTCCTATCGTTCGCGGCTCCTCGAATCTCGGGTTCGTCTTCGGTTGAGGCGGGTCGATGAGGTACCTCTTCACTATCTTGCGGCGTGTAGAGTGAAGCCATGGTTCGCACCTTAGTCCGGAACCGCTTTCGCTTTTTGCTAGCTTCACCGAGGGTATGATTCTCTTGTCGGAGGACAAGATTCTCCGCCTCTATGGCGTCTAGCTTCTCGGCGCTTTGCTGTAGTTGCTTCGAGTGCTCTCCAAGTTGGTCTTTTAGGGTTTAAAATTCGAGGAGAAGTTCAGGACCTCCGGGTGTTGTCTCCCAAGCTTTGTGAAGATCGGTGACCTAACTCTGAAGAGACTCAAGCTTGTTGAGGAGCTCGATCTCTCTGGAGTCATCTCCGTCTGGTTAGCGTCGTCCTTTAATGCCATCGTCACGTAGTTGGATCACTCCCCTCTCTCTAGCGCCAAACTGTTAGGGTATTTTTGTGTAGGATCGTTTTAGTACTACGGAACACTAGAGAACTTGTATGAAAGAGTTGTAAATCGAGAGCAAAGAGATGTTATTGAGTTATTGAGTTCTAGCCGCCTAAACTCTAATCTCTATGTCTCGAAGTGTCGATCCCTTATTCTAGGGTTTGGGCTCCCCTTTTATAGTTGTAGATGTCGGCTTCAAGTAATAGAACTCTTCCATAATCGGAAAAATGGAAGTTTCCCCTTAGGTAGAAAACTTCTATTTTGCTCCAAGGGGTCGGTCCGATCTAGGGGTCGGAACTAAGGCAGGGGTAGATCTCTGGTATCTTCTTGAGCAAGGGTCCGGAAGTCGAGGACTTAGCCAGAAGCTGGAGAAAGCTCATGTCTGGATATTTTTCCCCAACACGGTACTGTTGCTGTAGCAACACATTACTTGTGTGGAAGGTTGAGAAATCTTTTCAAGCATATCTTCTTCCATTATATCCTCACCACATAGTTTCAATCTTGAAACATTTTTCAACATTGCTGAGTTATATTGATCCACAGACTTGAAGTCTTGGATCCTGAGGTTTTTCCATTCGTGTCTAACCTTTGGTAAGAGCACCATCCTTTGGTGATCATATCTTTGTTTCAACACTTTCCAAAGGTCTAGAGGATTCTCAATGATTAAGTATTGATCTTTGAGACTCTCAATCAGGTGATGGCGAATAATTAATATTGCCCTATATTGACCTTTTTCAGTAACACTGTTGTTCTTGGTACTACATTCACCGAGGCCCTTAGACTTTAGGGTGATCTTTGTATCCAGTGCCCATTGAAGATAATTATCTCCAGAAAGATTAAGGGCAGCATAATCAAGGTTATTGATTTTCGACATCTGAAAACAAATATATATACTTTTAGAAATTTTATAGCTTTATATAAATTTTTTATGTCACATTGACTAAAAAATTTCTAACAAGTATCTACATGATGCAAACTATATGATCAAAGTTAGAATGCATTATGTCACACGACCATACGATATGGATCAAATCCATACGGCTACTAGATGATGACAAGCCACACGGCTCTGGGAACCAAAGTTCGCACGGTCGATTTTTACTAAGTAAAATATGGAGGAAGGACAAGATAACCCGACTTTCCCTGAAGGTCCGGATTCTCTGCGTAACAACACAAAATCGAAAAAGATAGACAGACGACAAATCGTAAATTAAAAGTCGCTCAAAGGCGTTTTATTAATTGAATGATACGAATACAAAGTTTCTCCGAAAAAAGAGAAGAGATATGCTGCGACAGAAAATATAGAGCTGCAGGCAGCAAAACGTCCTAAGCCTTGCCTTGCTACTCTAACCACCTAAGCCCTAAGTTCTCTAAGCTAACAAGAATTCTCTAAATCTGTAAATTTCGGATTTGCTCTGATACCTCTGCTCCTTGCCCCCAAGCTTCTTTATATACTCCTCCTAAGACGGTCTATTCTCCCTTTGGGCCAAATCTATCGCGAATCGGGCTTTTCCATTTTCGTCGATCTTTCATGGTTATTGGGAAACTTGACATTTATCTTCGGGAAACTTGACATTTATCTTGTTATGTGAAGATAAACACAAACCACTTATCTCGAATTTAGTTTAAAAAATCGTAAATGAGCCATTCGGTCATGTTTGGACCCTTTCGGGCCGTTCTTTAGACCTTCGACGTTTTTACGATTTTTCCGAGAAAGTACTCTTGTCACGATATCGATCTTCCGAAAGATCCCCAACTCCTCGTAGAGTTGAGATGATTGGTCTTTAAGATAACCGTCACCGTCTTATACGATGAATTGAAATCTATCCGTTAACCGAACCTTTCGCGGTTTTTCCGAAACTTCCTCGACGATTCCAATCGAAACGAAACGGGAGTTTTAGATTCACGATTTCAAGGATTCGTACAGCGAGGCTTCAAGCAAGGATGCAAAGTATGAAAAATGGGCTGTACTCGCTGAAAAACCCACAACCCGGCGCCCAGGATGCGAGTCTGGGCGCCCGGCGCGCAGAAATAGGACGTCCGTCCGCACGCCCGGCGCCACGGATGTGAGTCTGGGCGCCCTGCGCCCAGGATGCGAGTCTGGGCGCCCGGCGTGCAGAAACGGGACGTCCGTCTGGACGCCCGGCGAACAGAAACGGGGGTTGTCTGTCTGGACGCCAGGCACCCAGAACGTAAGTCTGGACGCCCAGCGCCCATGACGTAAGTTTGGGCGCCAGGCGCCCAGGACCCGAGTCTAGGCGCCCGGCAAGCAGAAACATGATGTCTGTCTGCTCGCCCGGTGACCAGGATGTGAGTCTGGGCGGCGGCGCCCAAGGCGCGGGTGTGGGCGCCCGACGTGCAGAAACGATCCGGCGCCCAGAAGGTAAGTCTGGGGGCCCCGGAGCCCAGGACGCGAGTCTGGGCTATACGAGCAGAAACAGGACGTCCGGCGCCCAGCCCGTAAGTCTGGGCGCCCGATGATTCCAAACGAAACGAAACAAGAGTTTTAGATTCACGATTTGAAGGATTCGTACTGCGAGGCTTCAAGCAAGGATGCAAAGTATGAAAATGGGCCGTACTCGCTGAACGACCCACAGCCCGGCGCCCAGGATCGAGGTCTGGGCGCCCGGCGCGCAGAAACGGGATATCCGTCTGCACGCCCGGGTCCCAGGATGTGAGTCTGGGCGCCCGGTGCCCAAGATGCGAGTCTGGGCGCCCGGCGTGCAGAAACGGGACGTCCGTCTGGACGCCCGGCTCCCAGGACGCGAGTCTGGGCGCCCGACGAGCAGAAACGGGACGTCCGTTTGCTCGCCCGGCGCCCAAGATGTGAGTCTGGCCGCCCGGCGACCAGGACGCGGGTCTGGGCGCCCGGCGTGCAGAAACGGGACATCCATCTGAACGCCCGGCGCCAGAACGTGAATCTGGGGGCCCGGCGTGCAGAAACGGGACGTCCTTCTGCACGCCTGGCGCCCGGCGTGCAGAATCGGGACGTCTGTCTTAGCGTCTGGCGCTTAGAGCTATGTCGTGGTCGTGCTTGTTTTAATTCCGTTTTTCCTTTCAGTGATTGTTTTACGGAAAGTCTGTAGATAAAAAATAATCTTAGCCGTTGATTTCGAGATAACCGGCTTTGACCCCAACAGGTAGCCCCCAGCCCGTAAAACTCGGAGACGATTTTGCGGGCGGAAGATATGAGTTGAAAATCGGAATTTTTGGCTTAGAGTGTTTTATTGCGGAAATCCATGTCATCCTCAATTTCCTATAAGTAGTAGCTCATCACTTCTCATTCTTCACACACTTCTCTCTTTCAACTTCTTCCCCTTTGATCTCTTAAGCAAAAAATGTCTTCTTCCCAACCTGAAAAGAAGCATTCCGACGTCGAGATGGGCGAAGCCAGCCAAGCCTCGCCGGCATCAACTGTTCCTGACGCTACGCAGTCGTTTGTTGACGGGTTCCTTTCTTTCAAGGACAAGTTGTCGCCACGCAATGCCGAGAAACGGGCCCAAGCCAAAGCACTTAGCGTTCCTTCTTCGCCAGTGCCTCCGTCCCAAGCACCCGGATCCGAAGTTCCGTGCAATGCTCCCCTTCCTGTGGAAAGAGCCGTTGTTTCTGAGCAGACACTCGATTTTCAAGCTCGTCCCTCAGGTTCCACTATCGCTCCGATTGTGATCTCTGGTCAGGAAGATGCGGTGGAATCGATGCCTTTTCCTTCGGAAAAGAATAAGGAGATCGTTTTGAGACTTCTCGCACCTTGTGCCGCACCGCTACCTAAGGGACGCATGAGGGCTGGTCCGCAACCGGGTCGGTGAAGAGGAAAAGGTGTGCTATGAGTGAGGAGGGCGAGCCTTCGGGATTGTTATCGCAGCATCGTTCAAAGGTTTGCTCATGGTTTATCCACAGTATCTTTCTTTCTTTTCTTTTGCGATGAACCTTACCCTCTCTTTCGTGGACAGTTCGTGTCGTTGATCGATGGGATGCTTGGTGACTGTGGGTCAGAAGTCGCGCGCCTATCGAAGGAGTTGGAGTCGTCGCAGGGGGCTTTGAAGCGTACCGAGGCTGTGTTACAAACCATCGAGAATGCCCATGCCGCCCAGACGTCTCAGCTCGAAGTCCGAATCGGCGATCTCGAACGCGACCTCGGGAAGACCGCGAGTTCGTTGCTCAAGTTGAAGAAAGAGAACACAAGTCCTCGGAAGTCCGTCGTCTCCAACAGAAGGTTCAGAGTCTCGAGGGGATGGGAGCCCGCTGGTTGACTGGGACCCTTGATCCCCGTGATGACTTCTTTGCTCGTTTGAGGAAGATGGATTTTTAGCCCATGGGCGAGCCGCAAGCCTGCGACAAGCGCTTCATACTCTGCCTCATTGTTTGATGCGTGAAAATCCAAACATAATGACTGCTCTAGGATTTCTCCGGTAGGTGAGGTGAGTCGAATCCTGATCCCGGATCCTTGTTTAGACGACGATCCGTCGACGTGAAGGACCCAAGTCGAATTCGGCTCTTCGTTGGTTATGTCTCCCGTGGGTAATTCTACCAAGAAATCAGCGAGTACTTACTTGTGATTTCGCGCAAGTCCTTGGGCGATATTCGACATCGTACTCACTTAATTGGATTGCCCACTTTGCGAGTCTGCCAGACTGGCTTGGGCTGTGCAGAATCATCCGCAGGGGGAACATGGTGACAACCACTATGGTATGAGACTGAAAATACGGTCTCAACTTTCTTGCCGAAGTTATGACGGCGAATGCCAATTTTTCCATAAATAGGTATCGAGTTTCCGCGTCCAATAGCGTCTTGCTTACGCAAAAGATCGGGTTTTGTTCTCCGCGTTCTTCTCGTATCAAAACGCCACTGACTGCCGATACGGAGACCGCGATATAGAGGAATAAAGGTTCGCCCTCTACGGGATTTGCGAGAACGGGAGAAGTGGCCAGCTAATGTTTTAGCTGTTGGAAAGCCTTCTCACACTCCTCCGACCACTCAAACTTTTTGTTTCCTTTCAACGTTTCGTAAAACGGAAGGCACTAATCGGTGGAGCGCGAGATGAAACAATTCAAGGCCGTGACTCTTCCGGTTAATCTTAGGATTTCTCGTTTGGTTCTCGGGGAGACCATTTCTATCAGTGCGTCGATTTGTTTTGGATTGGCCTCTATCCCACGGAATGCTACGAGGTAACCGAGGAACTCTCCCGATGCTACCGCGAACCTGCATTTTGCCGGGTTAAGTTTCATGTTATGCTGGTTCAGCCTCGCGAAACACTCTTCTAGGTGAGTTATATGATCGCGTTCGTCAAGGGATTTTACGAGCATGTCATCGATATACACTTCCATGGTTTCTCCGAGTTTTTAGGAAAAAATTCGGTTGTCGAGGCGTTGATATGTGGCACCAGCGTTCTTAAGACTGAACGGCATTACCTTGTAGCAATATGTTCCGCGATTGGTGATAAATGCAGTTTTTCGCGATCGTCGGGGTTCATCATGATCTGATTGTAACCAGAGAAAGCGTCCATGAATGACAAGCGCTTGTTCCCCGCGGTTGCTTCGACTGGTCGGTCGATATGCGGAAGCGGAAAACAGTCCTTTGGGCATGCCTTATTGAGATAGGTAAAGTCGACGCATACTCGCCACTTGCCGTTTTTCTTTTTGACTACGATGGGATTGGCAATCCAGTCGGGATATTTAACTTCTGTTATCGACCTCACTTTGAGGAGCTTTTCGACTTCCTCATTAACCGCAGTGGCACGTTCGGGTCCCAGCTTTTGTCTCTTTTGTTTGACGGGTTTGTGAGTCTGGTCGATGTTAAGTTTGTGACATGTTATGCTGATGTCGATTCCCGGCATATCTTCCGCGGTCCAATCGAACGTATTGAGGTTATTCTGGAGACACGCTATGAGCTCTGCTTTTAGCGGTTCGCGGAGATTGGCTCCAATTTCGACGCATCGCTCTGGGTAGGACTCGTCGAGGTAGATCGAGACTACCGGCTCGCAGGTAGGTTCACGCTTCCCTTCTAGGGATTCAGCTCTTTGCGACTGCCGGAAGATCTCCGGGGAGTCTTGCAATGTTGGTTCGTGAACCATTTGCTTTTTTCGGGGGGTTTCGATCTTGGAGTTTTTTCATTTTAACCCAGCGGCTAGGCAGACTTGCGATACTTCCCCGATCCCCTTGTATTGTTTCGACCCCAGAAGGTGTCGGAAACTTGAGGCACAGGTGGAATGTTGAGGGGATCGCTCGCATAGAATTCAACCATGGAGTTCCGACGATCACGTTATATGCTGTCGGACCGTCGACCACCAGGAATTCCACATTTTTGGTGACGCTCCCAGTTTTGACTGAGAGATCAATCGAGCCAAGGGTCATTGTATTGTTTCCCGAGAGTCCAACTACTAGACTGGGATCGTCTGTAATAGTGTTTAGATCGATCCCCATTCTCTCGAGGGTGCTCTTATAGATAACATTAGCCGAGCATCCGGTGTCGACCAATATTCTTGCTACGTCGATGTCCTGAATCGTAAGTTCGATTACTAGGAGGTTGTCACGAGGTTTGGCTTGACTAGCCGTTGCTCGATCCTCGAACGACACGATGTTGCGGACAGACGACGTGGTCATGCTGAATATAATCTTAATCGACTGGCGGTTTTTGAGTTAGAGAATCCGACCCCCCCCACCCTCCTTCTAGAGCCAAAATGTGGGAACCGAAATTCGAACGGTCGATTTTTACTAAGTAAAAGATGGAGGAAGGTCAAGATAACCCGACTTTTCCTGAAGGTCCAGATTCTCTGCGTAACCACACGAAATCGAAAAAGATAGACAGACGACAAATCGTAAATTAAAAGTTGTCAAAGGCGTTTTATTAATTGAATGATACGAATACAAAGTTTCTCCGAAAAAAGAGAAGAGATATGCTGCAATAGAAAATATAGAGCTGCATGCAGCAAACCGTCATAAGCCTTGCCTTGCTAGTTTAACCACCTAAGCCCTAAGTTCTCTACGCTAATAGGAATTTTCTATGTCTCTAAGTCTCGGATTTGCTCTGATGACTCTGCTCCTTGCCCCCAAGCTTCTTTATATACTCCTCCTAAGACGGTATATTCTCCCTTTGGGCCAAATCTGTCGCAAATCGGGTTTTTCCATTTTCGTCGATCTTTCATGCTTATCGGGAAACTTGACATTTATCTTCGGGAAACTTGACATTTATCTTGTTATGTGAAGATAAACACAAACCGGTGTATTTATCTCGACTTTAGTTTAAAAAATCGTAAATGGGTCGTTCGGTCATGTTTGGACCCTTTCGGGCGTTCTTTAGACCTTTGACGTTTTTACGATTTTTTCGAGAAAGTACTCTTGTCACGATATAGTTGAGATGATTGGTGTTTAAGATAACCGTCAATGTCTTATACGATGAATTGAAATCTATCTGTTAACCGAACCTTTCGCGGTTTTCCGAAACTTCCCCGACGATTCCAATTGAAACGAAACGGGAGTTTTAGATTCACGATTTCAAGGATTCGTACTGCTAGACTTCAAGCAAGGATGCAAAGTATGAAAAATGGGCCGTACTCGCTGAACGACCCACAGACTGGCTCCCAGGATGCGAGTCTGGGCTCCCGGCACGCATAAACGGGACGTCCGTTCGCACGCCCGGCGCCCAGGATGTGAGTCTGGGCGCCCGGCGCTCAGGATGCGAGTCTGGGCGCCCGGCGTGCAGAAACGGGACGTCCGTCAGGACGCCCGGCGCCCAGAACGTAAGTCTGGGTGCCCGGCGCCCAGGACGCGAGTCTGGCGCCCGGCGAGCAGAAACGGGACGTCCTGTTTGGGTATTTTTGTGTAGGATCGTTTAAGTACAACGGAACACTAGAAGATTCGTAAGACAGAGTTGTAAATCGAGAGCAAAGAAATGTTATTGAGTGTTTTGGTTGGGACTACAACGTATTGGTGTATAAACCCTAGTTCTAGTCGCCTAAACTCTAATCTCTAAGTCTCGAATTGTCGATCCCTTATTCTAGGGTTTTGGCTCCCCTTTTATAGTTGTCGATGTCAGCTTCAAGTAATAGAACTCTTCCATAATCGGAAAAATGGAAGTTTCCCCTTAGGCGGAAAACTTCTATTTTGCTTCAAGGGTCGGTCTGATCAAGGGGGTCTGACCTAAGGCAGGGGTCGGTTCCTGGTTTCTTCCTGAGCAAGGGTCCGGAAGTCGAGGACCTATCCAGAAGCTGGAGAAAACTTATGTCTAGATATTTTTTTCCAACAGTTTGCCCCCTATTCCTTGATTTGCTCGTGGAAATCAATGGATAACTTGTGCTTCTTGAACCTTGGTAGTTTTCTTTTAGGACGGAGTATTCCTTGGGCACCTTATCTCCTTGCAGTGAATCAGGCTGGGATCTTGATTGGTGAATGAAATGCTGATATTATGAGGCTCTAAAAATCATAGCTTCCCGGAGCGTCCAGATCCATGTCTTTACTTGTTTTTAAATGAAGAGATGAGATGGGGCGTTTCCCTTCAAAAGAATCAAGGGGTACGAGCCTTGCCTTTGAGCCTGATTGAATGGAGTGGGCTTCGCGAAAAGGCCCAAAGACGGTTGAGTTTCTCCGTTTGGCGCCCATTTGGTCGCGTGGCGATTCGTACGAGGCGTGTGGTCATCACCCTAGGGTTTCTTCCTCCTTTCTCTCATTTGATCGAGACCAAAGCCCTTTCTTCTCATTTCTTCTCTACTTCTCTCAAACATTTCTCTCAGCTGCTCCCTTTCTCGAAGATTTCCTCTCGCTCTTTGACAGGTAGCCGTCTTCTCCCTTCTCTTTTCTTTTCTTAGATTGATAATGTCCAAAAATTCCCCTAGCAAAACCCTAGACTCCCCTGTAGATAGTAGGGTTAGATCTGAAACCCTAGGCTTGATGAACTCTTCTTCTCTCTCCCCGAACCCGTAGCTGATGCGGAGGGTCCCCATCTTAACGACGCGGAGATCGTCTCCTCCGAAGATGAAGCCGAAGGGTCTCTACTGGTGGGTCCGGTTTCTAGGATCGGAAAGAGAGACGTCGATGAATGGAGGAGGAAGTACGATCTTCCTCAAGATCTAGAGATCCGAATTTCGGATCCTTCCGACAGGATTTCAGATTTCAGAGTCGACGAGATCCCGATCTATGAGGCGTACTTCGAGGCGGGCTTTCGGGATGGCGTTCCTTCTCTGATCGCAAAACTCTCAGAGCATTTGGACATCTCTCCGGGTCAGCTGACTCCTCCAGCCTGGAGGACCTTGATTGCGATTCAGAACCTCGGTAACTTGGAGCGCTTGGTGATAGGAGTGAACGAGGTGCTCTACTCGTACTATGTCGCTGATCTACCTGGATCAAAAGGGAAGTATTACCTCCACCGTCATAGTAGCCAAGCTTTGGTTCGAGAGATCGAGAAAGGCGCAAGGAAGCGTCATCCAGTCTTTAGTAATAGATGGGCAGAGAGATTCGCCTTCGTAACCATCTCTGGATTTTCTCCTATTTGGCATGTAGTGGGTAGGTTGCTATTCTTCTCAATAGTCTTTGATTGCGATATTAATTTGTCTTTTCTGATTGCAGATGTGTCTCGCAAACCCGTGCCTGAAGGGAAGGAAGTTGCTGATCAGGTCCTCGATCTTCCTCTGTTAGGTCATCAAGCCTCCTTTCTTACCAGCAAAGAAGTCTTAAAGCAGTGCAGCATCTGGGGTAAGCTTTTCACATTATATATTTTCTTGCGAGCTGGTTTATTGACTGCTTTTGCCCTTTTCAGGTAACATGTCTGGATCCACAGGAGAAAAGGCTATGGAGGCGTTCATGCAAGCCGCGGGGAAGCTCTCAGCCAAGAAGCCTGGTGCTAAGGCCACTACCTCGGCTGATGATGATGTTCTCTTCCTCAAGAGTACCAAGCGCAAGGGACCTACTAGCTCAGCCCCTTCTGCCTCAAGGAGGAGAACTCGGGCCTCGGGATCGACTCCGAAGTCATCGACTCCAGAGCCCTCTCTAAATCCTTGTGTGAACCTAGCCAAGGTGGTGGCTTGTCTCTCTTCCACTACATTCCCTGAGAGCGCCTGCTTTCTCCCTTCTAGGGACCTCCGAAGGCCTTTGAGAGCATTCAGTTTGATCCCCTCCAGGTAAGACTTCGCGCCTTTCCTTTTCACCTTTGTTATATGAATTGATGATTATTGGGGTTTGATTTGCAGGCTATATCTCAGATTCACCATATTGAGGATATGGTGAACGAGCAATCATCCAAGAAAAAGCTGGAGACCTTGAATGCTCAGCTTAAGGAGGAGAAGAACAAGGTCCTGGCTCAGGGGAAGGAGATCAAATCTCTTCAGCTCAAGCTGAAGAACTCGAAGGAGGCTTAGGCTGCTACTGCTTCGGAGAACACCCCTCTGACGCGTCAGTTGGAGGAGACCCAGGAAGAGCTCTGCGGGCTGAAGCTGGAGAAGGAGTCCTTTGAGGACGAGAGGATGATGGCAGTGAGTGGAGCCAAGGTGACTGCTCGCTGGGAGCTGATGAGGGAATGGCTTAAGGAGCAGACCAATAAGTGGGAGTTGTCCGTGGAATTCCAGCTATACAAGCTGGTGAAGGAGGCCAAGGCTAAATTGCAGGGATTGCCTCCTCCATCGTTTGATGATGAGCCACCTCTCCCCGAAGCCGGTGCTGCCAAGGAGGCTTCCCCTACTCCTTCTGAGGGCGCGGCTGCTTCTCCCACCGCCTGTTCTCCCTATCTCTTGAACTCTTGATCTTTTAAGCCCTTCAGGCTTTTGTTGTTGTTTTTGCCCTTCGGGGCTTTGCTTTTTAAACCTCAGGCCTTCGTGCCTTAAGACTTTTAAGAACTGACCCTCGAGGGTCTTAACTTTAATCTATTATGCTTCTATTTTTGTCTTGAGTAGCATAGAGTCGTCTTCCGAAATTAACTGCCTTGTTTATGTTTCTAAGATATGGGAATTCCCTATCAGAGGTTATGGGCCGAAGGCCGACCATAACCCTAATCAGACCAAGCGAGATCTCAGGAGCTGATGATAGTTCTACCCTTGGTATCGCACCACTTAGGACTTCAGAGGAATCAGGGCCTGAGTACTGTTACCGTATTGATAGCCTAGGGGTTTAGATCTCGTCGAATCAATTCCATATCTTCGGAACGCAAGGGCACCTAGGTAGACGCGCAGATTCGTGGGAAGGGATGGACCCTTGGAAGGATCAGAGCCTTGTAAGGGTTGTCCCCATATGAGGGCCGGACCCCTGTAAGGGTTGACCCCTTGGAAGGATATCAATGTCTAGGACCAGGATCCTGTTTGTAAATTGACTGAACCCTGAAATGATTAGAAAAGCGTTAGACCTTGTAATCCATTATTAGAAACCTGAGTTTTAGTTTTCGAATGAAAGATCCTTACTTATAACCCTAGAGTTCTAGCTTGGTTTGAACCATGGGGTTCTTGAGCCTAGAACCCGGAAGTTCTTAAGGCTTTGAACCCTGAGGTCCCTTACCTAGGCCCAAAAGCCGTTTTATTGAACCCTAAGGTTTGCTCATTGAACCCTGAGTGTTAGACCCAATTTCGATCTCCTAAATGATTGGGCCTATTTCGGATTATGGGCCATAAACAAGAAGCCCGCGAAGGAGTATCGATCTATTCGGTAGGAAATGATCAGGAAGATGAATAGGTCGAGTCAGAGATTCAATAGATGAAACGGAAGGGCCGAAGTTATGAGGCCCAATGCGATGTCAAAAAGGTGGAAAAGCAGGTCGCAGAAATCGAGAGGGTCGCGGAAGCAGTTACAAGAATAGCGGAGTCGAGTCTATAAAAGGGAGATGAGATCAATGCTAAAGAGATAGCGAAAACCCTAGAGAGAGAGAGAGCACACCACACATTTACATCTTTCTTACTTTGTTTAGATCTTATTCTTGATCGACCACCTTGTTATAGTTGATCTCTTAGCTATTCTTTGTACTCGACCTATTAATCAATAAAAGTCCATTTTTGTCTACCGAATTCCGATTACATCGTTGTGTTCTAAGGATATTGTTGCCTACATCTTTTGTCACCTCCCTAGTTTACTTACAAATACTACAAAATACTTGAGTGTAGATTTTAGGTTCTATATTTTGGCGCCGTCTGTGGGGAAGATAAACGAAAAACATCCTTGCTAAGAACCCGATCTAGGATTTCTAAGCACGATCATGGATCCCACTCTACGACGACGAAGATCCGATGACTCGAGATCGAGACAGCCCGCGGTCTCCAAAGATCCCGCGCGCGACGCTCCATCTCACGACTCAAGGGACAATCATCGACTCGCAAAGGCAATCCCGAACAAAAGCACGATAACCTTCTCTCTTTACGAGAATGTCGAGCTCGATATGCCCCACGACGATGCTTTGATCATCACGATTGACCTCGCCGGGGTCTCTTTTCGAAGGTTCTCATCGATTCCGGATGCGTAGCCAATCTGTTATCGCATGACACCTTTGAGAAAATCAGATGACCTGATTTGGCAATCAACAAATACGCTCCTCCCCTCTACAGCTTTGGAGGTGGAAGCAGAGTACCCTTACTAGGAAACATGGCGATCACCGTCAGGGCGCACGATTCCGAGAAAGAAACGGAGTTCTCCGTAATGCACGACCTCTCTCCATTCGATGCTGTCTTAGGACGACCTTGGCTCCATCAGATGAGGGCAGTCCCTTCAATTTATCATCAATGCGTAAAGTTCATTTCTCCTACCGGAGAAAAGACCATTTATGGGAATAAAAAACAATCTCGATCTTGTTACATGGCGGAATACCGCAAAATGTTTCCGAAGGGGGCAAACCAACCAGCAGTGCGAGATCCCTCGACAAAAGATCCTGAGAAGGACCTTGCATGCACTATTTCCCTAGACCCGCAATCTCCAGAGAAGTGTGTTAGCATTGGACGCGATCTCAATCCAAAGATCAGGGATGATCTAATGATCTTTCTAAGAAATAACATCAACACGTTTGCATGGTCCGCTACTGACATGCCTGGCATCGATATCAACGTCGCATCACACGACCTGAATGTTGATCCCACGTTTAAGCCGATCAAGCAAAAACGAAGAAAACTCGGCCCAGAAAGAGCCAAGGCAGTCAACGACGAAGTTGATAAACTGCTGAAAATAAGTTCAATCCGCGAAGTACAATACCCAAACTGGCTTGCCAACCCAGTCATCGTAAAGAAAAAGAATGGAAAATGGAGAGTCTGTATCGATTTCACAGACTTAAATAAAGCCTGCCCGAAAGACAGCTTCCCATTACCCCATATAGACCGATTGGTCGAAGCTACGGCAGGACACGGGCTGCTCTCCTTCATGGATCCATTCTCAGGATACAATCAGATCCTCATGAATCCTGAAGATCAAGAAAAAACGAGCTTCATCACCGAGAGAGGAACATATTGTTATAAAGTAATGCCTTTCGGACTGAAGAATGCCGGAGCAACCTACCAAAGGTTGGTAAATAAAATGTTCTCCAACCAACTGGGAAAAACTATGGAGGTTTACATAGACGACATGCTGGTGAAATCCTCAGTAGCCGGCGACCACGTTCTCCAACTCCAAGAGTGCTTCAACATCCTCAATAAGTTCGGGATGAAGCTAAACCCGACCAAGTGTACTTTCGGAGTAGCGTCTGGAGAATTTCTGGGATACCTGGTGACTAAAAGAGGGATCAAAGCCAATCCCAAACAAATCTCGGCGCTTATCGAAACGCTACCTCCGAAGTCGATTAAAGACGTGCAAAGGCTCACACGAAAGATCGCCGCATTAAACCGCTTTATATCAAGATCGACAGATCGGTGCCTCCCATTCTACAAACTCCTTAAAGGAAACAAAAAGTTCGAATGGAACGCCGATTGCGACGCTGCTCTCAACGAGCTTAAAGCTAACATAAGCGAACCTCCTATCCTATCTAAACCAGTTCATGGCAAACTTCTGTACCTATACGTCGCGACTTCCGAACACGCAGTAAGTGGTGTCTTAGTTCACGAAGAAAACAACGAACAAAAACCAATCTACTACGTCAGCAGATCCCTCTTCGATTGTGAAACAAGATATCCCGTGATGGAAAAATTGGCCCTAGCAGTGGTAAATGCCGCGCGAAAACTAAGGCCATATTTCCAATCCCATACGATTATGGTAATGACGTCACAACCATTACGCACAGTCTTACATAGCCCAAGCCAATCCGGAAGATTAGCAAAATGGGCGATCGAGCTCGGAGAATATGATATAGAATACAAACCTCGAACAAGCTCGAAAGCACAAGTATTAGCAGATTTCATCATCGAGCTCGTTGCCAGTGAAACTAACACCGATGACAAAACCCGGAAATGGAAACTCCACGTCGATGGAGCATCATCGAGGCAAGGGTCGGGTGTAGGAATACAACTCGAATCTCCTACAAGAGAGATGATCGAACAATCTTTTCGCTTAGGCTTCAACGCATCAAACAACGAAGCCGAATATGAATCCTTAATCGCCGGATTGCGACTTGCCCAAAGCATTGGAGCCCGAAAAATAAGCGCCTTCAGCGACTCGCAGCTCGTCACCAGCCAATTCCACGGCGAATACGAGGCTAAGAACGATTGGATGGAGGTCTACCTAGCAGTACTAAGAGGAATTACACAGCAATTCGATGAATTCGAGCTTACGAGAATTCCGAGGGGGGAAAATACCTCAGCAGACGCTCTCGCCGCCCTGGCGTCAACGTTAAATCCGACTATAAGAAGGGTAATTCCGGTTGAAGGAATAGATCGACCCAGTATAGACATCCCTCTAAAAGTGTGGGAACCAAAATTCGCACTGTCGATTTTGATTAAGTAAAACGGAGGAAAGCTAAGTAAACCTAACTTTCCCTGAAGGTCCGGATTCTCTGCGACAACCAACGACAAGTGATCAAATAAATGCGGAAAGGTTTTATTGAGATTTGGGACTGGACCTTAAGGAAGGCTGCCTACGTACCCCTTTCGAGGATCAAGTTGGACGTAGTTCAGTTGGAAGGGTTTGAACAAGAGATCGAACTGCCTGGCGGAGTTCGTCTAGTACGAGCGTTAGTCATAGAAACGGGCATGTCGAGAATAATGCCTAGGGTTTCTATGTGCGGAACTCTAAGTAAAAGGATTGTTAGATCCTTCCGAGAGAGACAGGAGCCTGCGGACAAGATGAAAATAGAACGAGAGGCGGCCGGACGTTCTAGGTCCTACCTTGCTAGTCTACCGCCTGAATTCTAAGTTCTTAACCTAACAGGAGCTCTCTAGGTCTCCAATCTCGGATTTCTCTCTCTCTTAATGATTTTCGCTCTTCCTTTCCTCCTCTCCCAAAGCTCCTTTATATACTCCTTCTTATGACGGTCTATTGTCCTTTTGGGCCGCGAAGCAGGCTTTTTCCATTTTCGTCGGCCTTCATGTTTATCGGGAAACTTGACATTTATCTTCGGGAAACTTGACATTTATCCTTCTGAAATTTAGCATTTATCTTGTTATGTGAAGATAAACGTAAATCGTCGTATCTATCTCAGACAATCGTAAGCGGACTGTCCGATCGCGTTTGGTCCCTTTCGGGCCGTTTCTAGGACTGCCGTTATTTTCTACGATTTCTTTGGAAGATCTTCAATCCTTCGTAGAGTTGAGATGAGTGGTGTCTTAAGATAACCATCACTGTTTCGCACGAAGAATTTAAGATCTTCCTTCCCGTTGATATCTTACGAGTTTCCGAAGTGTTTCCGACGATCTTAGTTTGGAGTAAGAGCGGGAGTTTTGTACGCAGAATCTCAACGATTTGTTCCGCGAAAACTTGGGAAAGACGCAAAGTACAGACTTCTGACGGCCGGGGCCAAGAACTTATGCACGGAAGCTTGTCATCCGACGACCCGAGCCAGCACGGGGCTAGCCGACCGGCGGCCATGGCCAGCACGGGCGCTAGCCGCCGGCGGCCACGGCCAGCACGGGGCTAGCCGCCCGGCGGCCACGGCCAGCACGGGCACTAGCCGCCGGCGGCCACGGCCAGCACGGGCTAGCCGCCCGGCGGCCACGGCCAGGACTGGCGCTAGCCGCCGGCGGCCACGGCCAGCACGGGGCTAGCCGCCCGGCGGCCACGGCCAGCACGGGCGCTAGCCGCCGGCGGCCACCGCCAGCGCGGGGCTAGCCGCCCGGCGGCCACGGCCAGCACGGGCGCTAGCCGCCGGCGGCCACGGCCAGCACGGGGGCTAGCCGTCCGGCGGCCACGACCAGCACATGCGTCTCGACGAGAGCTTCGATTTGATATCTTGATCGTTCTCTGGGTCCTCACGGTTTGAGAGAACGGGCTCTTTGAAATTTCAAGGCGGATTCCTTGTCGTTCGGCCTATCCAAACTTAGATTACTTCCCGTTTCTTCCGTATACTTTCGTATGGTCGTGTCATCTCAGCTACGGACCTAATGTCTCTTGGTTCTTCTTGATCGTATCATCGAAGTTTTATGACTAAATCTGAGTTGGTTTTCTCGTAAAGTTTATCGTGTAAAACAAGAACGATCGACTTTAACATAGGTTTTAAGCTGTACGACTTGTTTTGCTTTCGACGCTTGTTTTATGGAAAGTCCGCGCATGATAAATATTTTTAGCCGTTGATTTCGAGATAACCGTTTTTGACCCCAACAGTTAGCCCCCCAGCCTGTAAGACGCGGAAACGATCTTGCGGGCGGAAGATTATGAGTTGAAAATCGAAATTTTTGGCTAAGAGTATTTCATTGCGGAAATCCACATCACCTTTGGTTGGCGATCTCGAACGTGACGTCGGGAAGACCGTGAGTTCGTTGCTCAACTTCTACTCGATTCTTGCTGGTCTGAAATCCGTGTGCACCCTTGTCCTGCATTCGGAGGGTTCGGAGGACCAGGACCACGCAGTCAAGGATCGCGAAGCCGGCGCATATGAGACATGCAGTGGTGGTGCGACCAATGGAGGCGACAGTGAGACCGTTCTACTTTGGGTGAGTTTTGAGGATGAAGGTGATGCTCCGGGGAGCGTCTAGGTTTATCAATCCCTTTAGAGATTTTTTATTTTGATTGTGTTTCGGCCGTTAAGAGGCCATGATGTGTATTTGCGGGACTGGCTGTTGGTGGCTTCGAATCCCGGCCTTTTTCAGGGCATCTGTTGAACTCTGCGGCTCAATCTTTATAAAATATTAATGTTGCGTTTTCAGAACTTCTGTCTATCAAAGTTAGAGGGACAGGGTGTGAGTTGTCGTCTCATTCCTGCCTCCCTGATGATCACCGTATCCGTCGTTTGTACAAAGCGAGATTTTCTGCGGTTTACGATTTACGCGAAAATTCGTGAAAACGTACAGACTTGAGTGAAGAGACAAGTTTTGGGATCTCGCGTCGTTGACGCTTTGCCTATGAGATGTTAAGATACCAGCAAGGCTGGGTTTAGGGCAAGACCTAGGTTTAATCTCAGACTGAGGCTGTGCGATGACAAATCGGCTTTCGTTTTGCCTGTTTGTGATTTTAACCTGATTCGTACCGTTTTAAAATCCGCGAAGTGGTATCGGCTTATATGATTTGTCTGGGCACGAATCGAGCTACTTCCTTTACGAAGTGCTGAACCAAATTTGGATTTTTTGTATAGCGCGCTATGGGATCCTTGTCGGATGTAAAAGAGGCTACCCTTAGGTGGCTTGTCTGTTTAGGACGTTAGAGTTCGTTTGTTGTGATCAGCAACAACGATATGATGCCGTTTAGAAGGCGTATGAAGGTTTTAATCGAAAACGAATGTTCAGGCACGAAGCGACGTCTCGCAGTGCTTTGAAGTTTGTTTTTCTTATGCCATAAAGGACTATGGGCTTTTAGAAATCACGGAATGTTTCCGGGCGATAGTTTATGATTTATTTGGTGGATACTTGATCCATTGTTGAGGCCGTTTAGCGATTGGCGAGTTTGTTTGCGAAGAGTTTCGAAAATTCGGTTTCTGTGTTTGTAAAGAGTTTCGAAAATCCGGTTTCTTCAAAAAACGTGGATTATACAAGCATACACATTTCAAATGTGTACGAGTTAATTTTCCCTTGTGCCGCATTTCAAATGTTCGCGGGCTTGGAGATGTTTTGCGAATGTCCGTAGTCAGAAACTGTTGTTTCAGTTTGGACGTGCAAGTTATAAAATTTTGATCGAGGAATTAGGACCAGGGGTCGCGTATATTTGACCCAGGGAGAAGTGTCTACCTTCGCTTTGCTTCGCGAAGTGTTGGCCTTCCGGGATTTTAAGGACGACTCGTATAACTCTTGGAGCTTTGTCACGAGTGTTTCTTTTCATGCTTTGTTTACGGGGCGTATAGAACTTAATCAGTCGATGTTAAGTTCAAATTTTTCCGTTAACCGTATGGCTGTTAGGACTGATTTTATTACGAGAAATTTATCGCATGATTTCCTTTTTTGGGCTATGCGACAGAGTTGCTCGCGTAATGGTCACTTGGCGTTTTATGACAAATCGTGGATTATCGTTTGGCCCTTAAGTGATTGGAGCGGCGATCGTTCAGCTGTTTTGTCTTGGCGTGAAGGCTGTGTTCAGCCGTTTAACCAAGGAGTTGGTAAACGATCAGACCACGACCTTTTCGCATTAAGGTCATATTGGTTCACGATTGTCCTTAATGGTGATGCCGAATTCAGGTCCGGGCTTTATGGAAAGACGTAGTTGGCCGAGGCCGAATAGAGTTCGTCGAGATAGACATGCCAATCATAGCGGAGTTTTCCAGTTATGGGTGATGGCTTTTTGAAACGATTTTCCACTTTAGGTTTCAGTTATACGATAGATGCTTCGTATAAAGTTTCCTTTGGTCGCATGAATTGTTTCATTTTATCCGAGGAAATAAAGTTTAAGGAACCGACGAAGAACACGTTCGGATTCAGTTTTGGGTTTTTTCCCGTTTGGACGTAATTTTCCGTATTGCGATGTCGTTTTGCATGAGACCGATCTTGGTTTTCCTTATGCTGTTTTTGTGTAACATGTTCTTGTTATACGAAAGTAATGGATGACCGGTTTCATGGAAATAGAAAATTGCAGATAGTCAAAGTAGCCTTGTTTCCGTGGTTTATACGGGAAATGTTTCCGCTTTAACTCTCCTTTTTTTTTTTTTTTTTGGCGAAAGTTGCTTCGGGTTACTCATGAAGTTTTACCGAAGGTTATTTCGTTAATTTTGTAGCTCACCGTCGTGCCATTAGTCTCACGGAAGCGGAAAGAGGTATGCCAAGGATGCGCGGCGATCGTTTCTCGGTTTTTCGAGAGATTAGATCGGTTTGCGCGTTCTGCCTAGACAGTCAAGGAACATAGAACGAAACTGGAAGAAAATGCCTAAGACTTATCTTGCTA